>NC_056726.1:1370489683-1370512183 GCF_019279795.1 Protopterus annectens
TGATTTGTTTTACTCTGTACAATCTTGTAATTTTTGTAATTTTTGTATGCACCTAATTTTGTTCATTGTATTGGAGCCTTCCCCAGGACTCCATTGAAAACGGGTTCTTTGGGCCCAATACTACTATCCTCTGGTAAACCAAAATCGCAAATAAATAAATAAATAATACCATGCCCCACACATTGTTTGGGATGCAGCTACATAGTTAAGCTGGAAGGCAGCCCAGTCTACAGCCATGACTGGACTGGACAGTCATGAGGTGTAGGTTAACACATGCATCTCATCAACACAACCAACACATTCCCTTACCAGAACACAGTAAGGACACCCACACACACTACCAGAAATCCCACACATTCACAGATGCTTCTAAGTATCTGGCCAAACAAGTGACCTCCCAAGCTGGAGGAGACAGACACTGAAATACACAAACTGTATGACATAGTTTGCATAATTGTGCCACACCTCAGAACACATGGCTGGAAACATGCCCAGCAGTACTCATTTGTGAATGCAAACCCTAGCACTATGTTACACACCAACCTATACGAGGGCATACATACTGTCAGCTGCCTGTCTGCCATGATTAGCCACATACCCATACACTCAGACCACCTTTTGAACTATACACATGGCTCTGGCATATTCCAAGTTGTTGTGCAGGACCTGTGATGCAGTAGCCTGGACTGCATTGAAAGACATGTAGGAGCTGTCAGGTCTTGTAGCCCATGCAGGCATTTCCCAAGGCCTGGGTAACATTCTACCATTGGCCAGAATGATACTGCAGTACAGGGTCAAAAGGATTGTATTCCACAATTGTCTAGTGTACTGGTGCAAGTCAAAGGGTATCCAGTATCTGTCTGCCTGGGATAACATGGTTGACAGGCCATGATGCTTTGCCAGACAGGGCCTGCACCTGTCACCCCTGGGAATCTGGATACTGCCTAGGGCTTATGCTTCCCTATAGTGCCTTCATCATGCACAGTTCAAGTGATGGTCCACTGCTGTTACAGGGACAGCCAAGCAATAAACTGTGGGTCTCACTACACAATGATACATGTCAGAAACACTATATGGACACACATATGTCAATACCTAACATGGAGAACATATCTGTGCAGTGGCTGAGACGTGTTTCAATGCTCCGGAGAGCACACCTGCATGACCATGTTATAACACATACGTCACCTTTTGCCCATTATCCTTTATTGGAACACACAGGCCACAGGTGTGTCCATATTCCTGAAGGATATGTACATCCCCACACTAGTTGCACTTGCATAACTTCAGATGCATTATGCTGAGCAACTATCTTTGTGCCAAAGTGGAATTCAAATTGCACCTTGCAACAGATCACCCACCATGCCGCTGATTTTCCAACTGTCATAATGTGCTGTAATGGGGAAGATTAGGTCTGAGACAGAACCATAATAATGGCTACTCTCAACTATTCCATTATGAACTGGGAAGACTCCTCATGTACCAACACCTGCGCTCAGTGCATGTTGGATTCCATTGATCCCAATGACCTGGATCACAGTAGTCACACAAACAGGGCTAACAGTATACTACACATAGTCAGTCTCCAATGCCAATGTTATGTTTCTTAAGAACAGAGTAGTGACTGTCATGGTACCCATGCAGATGGACAATGCATGTGCAAATGCTGAATCCTACACAAATGAACCTTAAGCAGTCACATATGTGCAGTGATTGTGCCATTGAAACAGAACCAGGATTAAGCAGAAACAAGAATTCAAACTGGTGGTACCATGCTGTAAACTGTACCACAGAAGGTAGTAACTGTTGCAAGAGTGAACACACATGACTATAGGTGATCCCCGGTTAGCCTCAGTAAGATGCAGATACACCATATAAAACCACACAAAGCTACTGTGAAACTAATCAGCCACATATTATGAGGCCAAGCACAGAGCATTCTATAGCTGTGTCATTAATGATAATGGCAACAACAAGACCTGCCGTGCTGCATAGCACTATGGCATGGGAAGTACTGCACCTACAGAAATAGCACCTGCTCATCCAGATAGGGTCTTAGAGAACCTAAACCCACTCCCACCTCACACCCCCAAACAGGTACACTTAGTAATATATCCATGTACACTACAGGGCCCCTGTAATAACGACTATGCAGTACAAGCTGCACTCTCTAAGGCCATGCATACAGCTTTCATGGGACCTGTAAACATCCCAGGATGTATCCTACACAAATATAAGAACAATCAGCTATCCACATACACATCATGTTCAATCATAGCTCCATGTCAGGCTGTGTACACACCGAATGGTGCACAGCAACAGTTATCACACCCCACAAAGGGGGAGACACCATTGATAATGGGAAATAGTGCACAACTACCCTGCTGAGTCTGGTCTGTAAGGCCATGCACTGTGATCAATGTATTTGATGTACTCAGTACAGATGTAGATGTACTCAGTACAGATGTAGATGACAGTAGGGTTGATTTACACTGCATATCATGACCTTGCCAGGTCGCAGGACCGATCACCCCTACTGTGTTCCAGCTACACTCAGTAAACTAGGTGTATATTCCTATGTCACAGGAGTGGTTGGCAACTGGACCGCTGGCAAAACCAACACTACAGTAGGTGTCTGACTAATACACGCACATCAAACCAGTGCCAGCCACAGTAATACAGGGTTCATTCCTGGTACTCCCTCTCTTTGTTATCTATACCACACAGACTAACACAGAAGGCATCAGCCTATTGATGTTTGCAAATGACTATGAACTAGGAGCAATAGTTGACTCAATGTGTGCTGTGTTCAACATACAGAAGGGCCTTAGTGTGTCAGATGTGTGGTGTGTGACATATGGCCACAATCTGACAGCTAAGTATTGCATTGTCATCCCCTATGCTACAAACCCTGTACTCGAAAACTACCACCTAGGCAGTGGTCAACATAATGGCAACTGTGTGTATGGGATGCAGCTGGACAGTACTCTTTCCTTTGATAGCTACTTCACCACACCAGACAGGTAGTCGTTTGTGGCACCCCTAATCATGACATGGTGCCATCCAGGAATATAGAGATAATTGCTCAGCCATACTCAACACCCATGTGACCCATAATAGATCACATATTTCCTTTAAGGGTTATTGCCCATGTGCAGATGGCCTACACTCCCCTTCCCAATCCCTAGCTGCACTATGTAGCATGCAGCCTACCCTGAATAAAGCCATGACCAACCCAGTGGTGTTGGACATGCTACACTTAACACATCCTGATCCCAAATAAACACATACTTCATGGACATCTACCTTTCTAGTACAAGGATCACAACATGCCTGACAGATCTCTGTCCCATACACTTAACATATTCTTGCCATACTATGCATCCATGTCCAGCAAAGCTGCACATCACCTCTCTCTCTGTGACATGGTGTGATGACCACATGCCAAATATATCAGTAACCCTGTGGATCAGTTATGTGGCAGTACTTGAACTGGCCACTGAAACTTACCTGTCTGCTGCCTGCGGCCAGGTAACCTGTCTCCCTAGGCTCATAAATGGCACAGGGCATATAGCCTACTAAATCACTATAACCATACATGCTATAGTTGATATCCAACCCTGCAAATACCATCAGGCTAGCTATTGTCCCATATGTTACACATGTGCAACACAGGCAATACGTGGCAGGATGCTACACAGCTGTGCAGTGCCATGTAGATGTATATGGCGAAACACATACATGCTTGCAAATCTGCAGGGTCACAGGTCATGACCCTAATGGCTAAGTATGACTATATATGTGACATATACACAGCATTAAGGTCGATTGCATTAATGTGAACACATCCAGGCATGTGCTGCTAGGTAAAGACAGCAGTACAGGCAAACTGACATGCCCACTTCAAGGCAACATCCACATGGAGTATGAGCAATGTCATCACATGACACACATATATGGCGATAACATCACATCACCAGTAAGTGTCAAATGTGTGTGACTTATACATGTCAGTGGTTTTAGTATCATGTAGATTTGCAAAGACTTATATGTAATCTAAATAAATGTGATACACATGTATGTTCGGCTGTACTTCTGTAATTCTCTGTGAGTTTCTGTGACATGTCTCCATCATTATGTCTTCCAGGTATGCCACGTAGCAGGCTGCCAGCATACAGCTGCTTGGAGGATGAGGTCCTCGTCACATACCTCCTCAACAACCATATAACACTCTTCAGCCATGTTCCACAAGATGCACAACCAGTGGGATGCTCTGTGGGAAGAACTCTGCAGGATGGTAAATGATGATGATGGTCACAATCGCACCTATCAGCAGGTGTGCCGACACTGCACTGACCTCATAAGATGGGTGTAGCAGTGTGCTAATGCCGTCACCAGGGAACAAGGTGCAACAGGTGGGGAGGCCACTCACCCAGCCCCCACTCACATGTATCGAGGAGCTACTGGTCAACCTGAGGACACCTGCAGACCTCCATTCACAAGCTTTAGCTGGTATTGTGGAGGTGAGTGTCTCTCAACCACCGAGCCTGGAGTTGCCTGGTAAGTCAGTACTGCAGATATAACACAACTATATTTCACATAGTTACATGTGTTACTGTACAATATGTAATGTAACATAATATGCAAGGCATGTATGCACACATGCCACATACTATAGTCTGCTACTCTATGTATGCATACTGTATTGTACTGGCTTATGCTAACATGGACATTGCACCCTGTAGCTATCACACAGGTGTGGATAATGATCTTACTGCTGTGACACTCCTTTTTAGGTACCTCTAGTGTTGTGGAGCGACAGCAGCCTGTGACAGGTGAGATTGTTATTATTTACCAGGCTTGATAATGCACGGATCATATTAATTGCATGCTATCTGCCATAACACACGTACACATAATGTATGGTGGTCCTGTTAATAGACGCTGGTCAGACCTGCAATGCAACACAGTGGTTACCCATGTGAAGCAATGGAAGACTATATGAAACACCTACACTAAACGTTCCAAACTGTCATTGCCAGATGTGTGGACAACAGTGAATACAATGGTGGAGGTGTGTTTCACTGTAGGGACAGGTACTACATATCAGCATTACACATGTTGGGAATACAAACAGTACTGAACAGAGAGCATATGTGTGCACACACTCTAAATGTGTTAGAGCAGGAGTATGACCAGCCCACAGGATACACCCTTGTGGATTATACCCTTGCTATGAATGCCACACAATGTCAAGTGCTATCTGACATGTCCAGGACATGTAGTGGTTTGACTGCAACACTGCTCAACTATCCTGCAAAACATGATGCCTCACATCCCATGCATACCACCCTTCATTTGCATAACCCTGTCCTCAGTGGAGCATATGACATCTATGGGTGTATGTTATATGGGATAATACTGACATGTGAAATAAGATGGCCATCACAACCATTGGACAGAACATGTGCACACATGACCATGGAGGATGGCCAGAGACATGAAGCAACACACACAGTAGAACTGATGTACATGTGTGTACACCCTGTAGTACATTTGGCTCAACATAATACAACTATGGCCTTTGTGTAATGGTGATATTGCAGATGTGAAATACTAAACATCATACAGGCCTGTGCACAGCTTGTGTAGGCATAACATGATACCACAACATAACATGTCTTGAACATCTTGAGTGTGTCATGAAATGAAAGCATTCACTTCAACAGTATCCATATACATACATGCGTTGTACAACATATACATACATTCACATCAGGCCACAGATTCAGTGCATTCACCTTGCTGGTGTCAGATATCACTGTCATGCCAGCTCCTCATGTGTGTGAAGTACACAGATGGCATGTGGGACATGAAGTACTGCTAAGTTAGCCATGTGTGGGCATAGTTGCCAGGCATCAGTAATATGGTTGCAGATGTGCAGGGGTGTCATCCGTATACCGTTCTGTGACCTGTGTCACACATTCCACATTAGAGTTTAGGGTTTATACACCTCAGTGACATGGGTCACATTCCACATTAGATATGTATTGTATGTGAACATAGTCATGGCTATGAACTGTGTCAGTAGCTCACACTGTATAGCAATTGTGAAGCCACATGATGCCCTGCAATGGCTATGCACATCAGCTCAATGTGCAGTATGTCACTGCATATATGTAGGGCAGACAGACAACATTGCATCAGCTGAAGGCCCATATTAGTATAAAACGTCCCTGCACTGGGACACCACTACCGTATTGTAGATTGGAAAGGACACCATTGTGTTACACATGTATGCATGCCATTCAACACTTCAGCAGAAGACATGTCATACTACATGTGATTGGCAAGGTCATACGCCACACAGCAGGCCAGTGTACTGTAAACCTATGCTGGTCTGTGGCACCATTGCAAAGTAGGGACAGCCATGTCAAACATGTGTGTACAGCCACATGCACAATGTCTGGACTCAGCTCAGGGGTAGGCGGAATAATGTTAAACAGACATGCACTGCTTTGGGGGAGTTATGCAAGCTAGGGCTCAGACAAGCATAGTATGCAGTCGACATACCCTTCTGCTCATGTCCTCACACATAGGGGCGGTGGCCAACACAAATCATCAGTGGGAGATGTACAAAGGTTAGCGATGCTCTATTAACATGTGGTGTATGTTGCACACACCATGGCAGTACGGTGGAATGGTGCAAAGTGCATGCATTGTGTTGCAGGTATGGGGCATAGGCTACTAACTGAAATGGTGCAATACAGGTATGTATGCTAACCACCACTATAATTGTGTAAGGTGCATGCCATCTGCTATAACACATGCATGCTGTTGTGTGCAACTCAGTGATGTATGATAACTACCACTATAATTGTCTACGCTGAAACTATAATTGTCTAAGCTGAATGCCATCTGCCATATCACCCGCATGTAGCATGTGTGTCTGTGTGTCCGTGTCTGTCTGTGTGTGTTTGTGTCTGTCTGTGTGTGTCTATGTCTGTCTGTGTCTGTCTGTCTGCATCTGTCCGTGTCTGCCTGTGTCTGTCTGTCTGTGTGTGTGTGTGTCTGTCTGTGTGTGTGTGTGTGTGTGTGTGTGTGTGTGTGTGTGTGTGTGTGTGTGTGTGTGTGTGTGTGTGTGTCTCTGTCTGTGTCTGTCTGCTGTCTGTGTCTGGTATAACTTGTAATGTACAGTTCTTGTCTTCCCCTCACAGGTGTTGATGTAGGTGCATTGCATTCCTGCGTCCACCTGATGTTAGTGTCCCCACAGACTCTAGCAGTGATGATGATAGTATGATTGAGGCACAGGCAGGGTTGTCAGGGTCTGAATCTGTGCCATTGGTTGCCATTCTACCTGTATACCCCTCATACTCACACACAGTTCCCCTGCCTAAACATACCCCATCACCAGTGGCCATAGAGGAAGGACAATTGGTGGGTGGTAGCATGGAACAGAGAAGTGTGGTGACTATGGAAGGTGTGCCTGCACACCATGATCCCAGTCAACCGACTGGTGATGTCCCACACAGACATGTACCCAGCGCTGCTCGTAGGAGGACCACTGGCCAACATGCCCCTTTGAGACAAAGCACATCAGCTAGAGTCACCAGCCGCATGTTTCGGGCTGTAATGGAGGCACAGGTACATGCTGAATGGCACAACAGAGAAGGTCTGAGGCTTCAGAGGGCTGCTGTCTCTTCATTAACTGACAACATCCAGGCACTTGCAAATGCTCACCATCATCTTGCAGATGTTTTGGATAGATGATTGGGTGACATGGTGGGAGCCCTTGACCGTGGCATGTCAGTATTCGAGCGTAGAATGTCTGTGCTGGAACATGTGGTGGGAGTGAAGTGTTGGGCAGGTGGACGTAGGTCAGCTACATCACCTGTTGAAGGTCTATGTGAACATGCTACTGCACATGCCCGCTCCCACAGTGGCGGTAGCAGCAGCAGTGCAGCTGGTGCTGTGCAGTCCACACCAGGATACAGCAGGCCACGTGCACATGGTCCTGGACAGCCCCAACAGGGACAGGATTCCAGTGGACATGTGTCATCAGACAATGCCCAGTCTGGACTTCTGCCTGGTAGTGCCCGTGCAACCCCTGGCAGGCACAGGTCATGTGGCCATGGCTGGACACCGTGAACTGTCAAACCTGCCTTGTACAGTCTGCAGCTGTCAATAATCATTGCTGGAGCCTTCCTGTGTCCTGGCAGAGTGCTCTTCAAACTATCTGGAGATATACAGAGCTGAGTATAACTTTCTGGCACTTTAGAGTTGTGTACTGGTAATTGTTGTTTGACTAATTTTATATCATTGCTGGCTGACTTCAGAGTTGTGCACTGTTATTTTTGCTTTACTATATAGTTTTTCAGATCTCTGCTGAAGGTGTCCCCCCCCCTTCCCCTATTTCTCTGTGTCTTAAGTTAGTATAACTGGTTTTACATCCTGTGTGTTATCTGACTATCTCAAGGATTACTTGCATAAAATTAGAACCTCCTAGTAACAGCCTGCATATCATTGCTGGAGCCTTCCTGTGTCCTGACAGAATGCTCTTCAAACTATCTGGAGATATACAGAGCTGAGTATATTTTTTTGGCACTTCAGAGTTATGTACTGGTAATTGTTGTTTGACTAATTTTATATCATTGCTGCCTGACTTCAGAGTTGTGCACTGTTATTTTTGCTTCACTGTATAGTTTTTCAGATCTCTGCTGAAGGTGTTGGTTTTCCCTTACCCACCTTCCCTATTCCTGTCTTGTTTAAATTTGGAGGCTTTTGCAGTTGCCTGCCCCCACTGTAGATTTGATCTGGGACACTCCCCCCAGTCCCATCTCTTTACCTCATTCTACCTAATAGACTCCTTCTGCACTTGTTTTTAGTCATTTTAATTTAATTGCATTTTTTAAACCGTTTGGTCTAACATTGCTACATACTCAAGTGTGCTAGCTTGCACTGCATTTGAATTGTTTTTACTGCTGTTTTAACTATTTATATATACATATATATATATATATATATATATATATATATATATATATATATATATATATATATATATATATAAACTTTCCTGTAAATAGTGTAGTCCAGATTCAGATTTGCTGCATCCAGGACTGTATGTAAGCCTCTGAGCCCCCCCCCCCCCAAGCTTTCTGTGTTGGGGGGAAGCCTTCTAGCTTATCAGTGGCAGTGGTAAGCACTAGATAACCTATCTACCACATAAGGAGTGGTTCTGGCCCAGAAATTGTAGTTAATGGCAGTTTGGGCAGTTTTTCCATCTCTCTCAACTTTCTGATTTAAAAGCCCGCATTTGCACTTTCCCCCCTTTCCTGTAACTAGTTTAGTCCAGATATAGATTCTTAGTTTTAGCACTTGAATTTGCTTATTCATGCTCAGCACTTGTTCAGAACTTGTAATCACTAAATAATCTACTAATTACTTTACTATAGCACTCAGCCTTCCTCATTGCCTAGAGGAAAACAGTTTTGGTACTTACTTTCCTCACTTGCTTAGAGAAAAACAGCTCTTGTACTCACTTTTCTCACTTATATAGAGGAAAATAGTTTTTTATTCAGGCATGTCAAAGGGTCATCTCCCAATGTTCTCTCCTCTCTATCTAATGAATCTGGGCATCTGGGGGCAATGTAGAAATTGCCTCATGTACACAGACAACCCTCTCCTCCTACCACCCAACACTACAACCTGTGAGAGATACACTTATCTAGCCAAACTAAAGGTAAAGCTCTCTCCAATCAAGACTGAACTTGACAGTCAAGAGGAGAAGGTAAACACTTGCACCACACCACACTCATCACATAGTCTCACTAAATCTACAACACCAAAATCCACACATAGTAACACAAAAACATTCACAGAGGCTCTCAGTGATAAATCTGTCTAAGCAACAGAGACCTCCAAAGCAGAAACGCAAGCAACCTCCATCCCCCAACACAACCCAAATGACACATAACCCGCAGACTCAGTGTGCCACTCAACCACAGCCAATAAGGGAAAACAACATACCCAACACACTAGTCATAGGTGACTCTATAGTCAGGCACACTGATGTCCCACTCACCAGGCTAAACAAGGAGAAGGTTACTGTCAGCTACCTGTTGGGTGCCAGGATCCGCCACATAACACACGCACTCAGGTCACTCCACAGCAAGTACAAATATGACTCTGTCATTGTTCATGTTGGTGTGAATGACCTGAGACATACTTCCCTGGACTACATGAAAAGAGACATGGAAGAGCTCTCCGATCTTGTAGCCCAGGCAGGTGTGACCCTAGCCCTGAGTAGCATTCTGCCATCACCCAGAAAGATGCTGCAGTACAAGGACAAAATGATTGACTTCAACAATTGGCTAAGCTTCTGGTGCCATTGTAAAGGGATCCAGTACGTGTCTGCCTGGGATGACATGGTCGACAGCCCACAATGCTTTGCCAGAGATGGCCTGCACCTGTCACCCCTGGGATTCTGGATACTGGCTAAGGTTCTTGCCACCCCTATAGTGCCTTTTTAGGCACAGTTCAAATGACAAATTCACCACCATAACAGGAACAGGCAAGCAAAAACTGAGGGTGATGCTACTCAATGGTAGAAGTCTAAATCTCAAAATGCACTCACTAGAGGCACTCCTTAAAATGGAGAACATCGATATCTGTGCAGTGACTGAGAACTGGTTCAAGGCTCCAGAGAGCACTCCTGCACTACCAGGCTATAACTCATACCACACTTTTCGGCCATGTAACCTGGACCGGAAAACCAAAGGCGGAGGTGTGCCCATATTCATTAAGGATATCCACACCTCCAGGCTAGTTGCTCAGCATAATGCAGCCAAGGTTATCCAAGTGCAACTAACTCTGGGCAAAACTGCAATCCAAACTGTAGCTTGCTACAGATCACCCACCATGCCCTAGGAGTCCCACTCCTCTTTTCTTGATGTCCTGGAAAATATTAGGGTTCAACCAAACACCCTAATAATGGGCAGTTTCATCTACCCCACCATTAACTGGGAAAACTACTCATGTACCAACTCCTTTGCTCAACACTTTCTGGAATTCATAATCTCCAATGCCCTGGATCAACTATCCACACCCCCACCAGGGGGAAACAATATCCTAGATCTAGTCATTACCAACATGAGTGACCGGTGTTCCACACCTAAAGTCAGTGCCTCATTGGTCCGATCTGACCATAAGCTAATTACCCTAGATATCCACATCCTGCCCCCACCCCCCATTAAGGAAACCATGGTAAAACATTTCTCCAAAGCTAACTTCATGCTTCTTAAGACAGAAGTTGCGAACTTCATGACACCTATGCAGATGGAAAATACAGTTACGACTACTGAATCCTACACAATTGCACTTTATAAGCACTTACATGAGTGCATGGATCGTGCTATCCCAAACAGAACCAAGACGCTATCCTCCAAAAAAAGGAAGCCAATCTGGTGGTCCCCTGCCATAAACAAACTGTACAACAGAAGGAAGAAACTGTTGCAAAAGAGAGTAAAATCCCATAAGTGGAGGAGCTCCCTGGTCAGCCTCAGTAAGAAGCTGCAACCCCTGGTAAAATTCTCCAAAGCTAATTATGAAAACAAAATCACCACTGATTCTAAAGACAACCACAAAGCATCTATAGCTATATCAAGAATTTCAATGGCAACACTCAGATCTGCTCTGAGTTACAGCACAATGGTGCTAGATATACAGACCCAACTGATATTGCCAACATCCTAGCAGATAGGTTCAGTGCTAACTTTACCCCCTCTCACCCCCTAAAGAGCCCATCTCTATACAGGAAGAATGCAAAGTTCCTGTAATCACGGCTGCACAGGTAAAAACCACACTCTCCAAAGCCAAGAACACAGCATCCATGGGACCAGACAACATCCCAGGCTGCGTTCTACATGAACTACAGAATGAACTGGCACCCCACCTAAGTACCATGTTCAGTCATAGCCTCACTTCAGGCTTTGTGCCTGCTGAATGGTGCACAGCAATGGTTATCCCACTCCACAAGGGGGGATCCACCATGGACCTCAGGAAATACTGCCCCATTAGCCTGACAAGCCTGGTCTGCAAGGCCATGGAACGTATCACCAAGGAACTTATAAAGAAAGACATTGTTAATCTCCAAACTCTGGACCCCACCCAGTTCAGGTTTGTAAAAGGGCAGATCATGTCTCCTAAACATGATAGACTTCTTTGAAGCAGTCACCAAAGCCGTAGACAAAGGTAAGGTGGTTCACACAGCCTATCTAGATCTTGCCAAGGCTTTCGACACCATCCCCCACTGTGGAATTATAGATAAACTCACTAAACTAGGTATAAATCCCTATGTCACAAGATGGGTTGTCAACTGGCTCACTGACAGAACCCACACTGTGAAAGTAGCAGACTCCAAATCTGACTTCAGACCAGTGACAAGTGGACTACCACAGGGTTCAGTCCTGGGTCTTCTCCTGTTTGGTATCTACTTCTCTGAAGTACAGGGTAACACAGAAGGTCTTTGGCTAAAGAAGTTCACAGATGACTGCAAACTAGGAGCCATAATTGAAACTCCTAACAATGTGGACATCCTACAAAAAGGGCCTCACTGACACAGATGCCTCGTGTCAAAGCCATGGCCTCAAGCTCAGTGCCAAAAAGTGCATTGTCATCCCCTTTGGTAAAAACTCTGTGCCCATGAACTATAACATAGGCGGTAGTATACTTAACACTGAAAGTGTGATAAGAGACCTTGGGACACAGGTGGACAGTAGTCTCTCCTTTGATAATCACATCGCCACAGTAGTCAGGAAATCCTTCTATGTGGCACACCTCATCACAAAAGCTTTCTCATCCAGAAAAAAAGAGGTCATTGTTCCCTCTACTCATCAGTCATTAGAACCATTATAGAGTACAATGCCCCTTTTGGTATGTGCCTCACAAGACATCTACAACAACTGGAAAGGCCACAGAAATACCTCACAAAGAGGATTACCGGCCTCAAACAGATGCCCTATGCAGACTGTCTCAAAAAACTCCAGCTTTACTCCATCGCATATCGCCTACTCAGAGCTGAACTCTGCCTAACATACAAAGCTATGTCAAACCCAGAGCTGTTGGACATGCTCCACTTAAAGAAATCCCAATCCCTCCGAGCTACATGCTCTAGGGACCTAAACCTTGTCACCACAATAAAAAGAACATGCTGGAGGGATAGATTCCTTTCCTAGAGACTTCCCATACTCTGGAATAAACTACCTATCTATATCAAACAAAGCTCCTCATTAGCACTCTTCAAGAAAAATCTTGATAATTGGATGGGAAATAGGAAATTCAGCCGGGGGATCACCTCTGTGGCTCTGCTCGACAGTGGCACAGGAAAATAATTTTCTTGGGTGGCAAAAGCCAGGGTACCTTATTGACTGGGTTTGTAATAGGGCCCAGGGCTGATAGCCTTGTACCTACCTACCTACCTATAATACCCCTGTGTAGGCCAGCCATATGCCAGACCTGTGTGCATGCATACGCACACACACACACCGGAAACAAATGTATGGCACCCCAACACACACACATGCATAACATCCACACACACCCAATGATATCACAGGCCCTAACACACACACACACACACACACACACACACACACACACACACACACACATGATGTCATCCAATGGCGCAGCCTAGGCCTCTGGCAAACATTATCACCCTGTGCATATGATGATGCCTGTGCTGCATTCCTGTCATCCACACCATTGGTGCAGGGACATGCTCATATGGTCTGATGCACAGGGTGAACATACTAGGTAGACAATTGTAGATTAATATTGTTGAGTAGTGTTGACAGGCAGCAGACATACCATGTATTACAAATTTAGAATGCATTTTGTATATTTGATAGTATGTATCATGTGTAACAACACTAACAGCATGTTGATCTTGATGTTCTGCCTTCGTCTTTCAGGTGTAGTTGCATGTGCCGGGGGATGTTGGTGTTTGCAGTTAGTGCCCCATATGTACATGTTGACAACAACCCAGCCACTGAGGATGCACAAGCCAGTGCATCTCTTTGTGCTGGTCCCAAGCCTGGATAAATCGGGAGGGTTGCGTCAGGAAGGGCATCTGGTGTAAAATTTTGCCAACTCATACATGCAGACAACAGTACAAAAATACATACCGGATTGGTCGAGGCCTGGGTTAACAAAGACCACCACCAGTACTGTTGGCCAACAGGGTGCTGGCGGAAATTGGGCTACTGTTGGCCGAAGGAGGAGAAGAGGGGGAAGGCATGCCCGAAGGCAGGTAAAGGCTAGGACTGTGATAGTGAGGGTCAGAAATTTGAATGTTGGCAGTATGACTGGTATTGGGAAAGAGCTAGCTGATATGATGGACCGCAGGAAGGTTGGCACATTGTGTGTGCAAGAGACCAGATGGAAGGGGAGCAAGGCTAGGTGTATCAGAGGCGGTTTCAAATTGTTTTATCATGGTGTGGATGGAAGGAGAAATGGTGTAGGCATTATCCTGAAGGAATATAATGCTAACAGTGTTTTGGAGGTGAAAAGAGTGTCGGATATAGTGATGTTTATGAAGCTGGAAATGAATGGTGTAATGATGAATGTTGTTAGTGCATGTGCTCCACAAGTTGGGTGTGCGATGGATGAGAAAGAAAATTTTTGGAGTGAGTTGGATGAAGTGGTGATGACTGTACCCAAGGGTGAAATACTGGTGATTGGAGCAGATTTCAATGGGCATGTTGGTGAAGGGAACAGAGGGTATGAGGATGTGATGGGTAAGTATGGTTTTACGCAAAGGAATGCCGAAGGTCAGATGGTAGTGGATTTTGCAAAAAGGATGGACATTGCTATGCTGAATACGTATTTTAACAAGAGGGAGGAGCATAGGGTGACATACAAGAGTGGAGGAAGATGCACATAGGTGGATTATATCTTATGTAGAAGGGCCAGTCTGAAGGAGATAGGAGACTGTAAAGTGGTGGAAGGGGAAAGTGTAGTTAGGCAGCATAGGATGGTGGTTTGTAGGATAACATTGGTGATCAAGAAGAGGAGGATGAGTGTGAGGGCAGCACCAAGGATCAAATGGTGGAAATTAAGAAAGGGTAATTGTGAGGTGATGTTCAGGGAAGAGTTACGACAGGCACTGGGTGGCAGTGAAGAGTTACCGAATAGCTGGGTAACTACAGCAGAGTTAGTAAGAGAGATGGCTAGAAAGGTGCTTGGTGTGACATCTGGAAAGAGGAAGGAGGACAAGGACACCTGGTGGTGGAATGAAGAAGGAGAGTATACAGAGAAAGAGGTTGGCGAAGAAGAAGTGGGATTGTCAAACAGATGAAGAAAGTAGACAAGAGTATAAGGTGATGAGGTGCATGGCAAAGAGAGAGGTGGAGAAGGCTAAGGATAAGGCATATGAAGAGTTGTATAAAAGGTTGGACACTAAGGAAGGAGAAAAGGACCCGTACCGATTGGCTAGACAGAGAGACCGAGCTAGTAAAGATGTGCAGAAGGTAAGGGTGATAAAGGATAATGAGAGAAACATACTCACAAGCGAGGAGAGTGTGTTGAGCAGATGGAAAGAGTACTTTGAGGGGTTGATGAATGAAGAGAATGAGAGGGAGAGAAGGTTGGATGATGTGCGGATAGTGAATCATGGCATGCATAGGATTAGCAAGGAGAAAACAAGGATAGCTATGAAGAGGATGAAGAATGGAAAGGCTCTTGGTCCAGATGACATACCTGTGGAAGCATGGAGGTGTTTAGGTGAAATGGCAGTGGCGTTTTTAACTAGATTGTTTAATGAAATCTTGGAAAGTGAGATGATGCCTGAGGAATGGAGAAAAAGTGTTTTGGTACCACTTTTTAAGAATAAGGGTGATGTGCAGAGCTGTAGTAACTACAGAGGGATTAAACTGATCAGTCATAGCATGAATTTATGGGAAAGAGTAGTGGAAGCTAGGTTAAGAAGGGAGGTGATGATTAGTGATCAGCAGTATGGTTTCATGCCAGAAAAGAGCACTACAGATGCGATGTTTGCTCTGTGAGTGTTGATGGAGAAGTATAGAGAAGGTCAGAAGGAGTTGCATTGTGTCTTTGTGGATTTAGAGAAAGCATATGACAGGGTGCCTAGAGAGGAGTTGGGGTCTTGTATAAGGAAGTCGGGAGTGTCAGAGAAGTATGTAAGAGTGGTACAGGATATGTATGAAGGTAGTGTGACAGTGGTGAGGTCTGCGGTGGGAGTGACAGATGCGTTTAAGGTGGAGGTAAAATTACATCAAGGATCAGCTCTGAGCCCTTTCTTATTTGCAATGGTGATGGACAAGTTGACAGACGAGATCAGACAGGAGTCCCCATGGACTATGATGCTTGCAGATGACATTGTGATCTGTAGTGAGAGTAGGGAACAGGTGGAGGAGACCCTGGAGAGGTGGAGATATGCTCTAGAGAGAAGAGGAATGAAGGTCAGCAGGGCTAAGACAGAACATATGTGTGTGGATGAGAGGGAGGATAGAGGAATGGTGAGGATGCAGGGAGTAGAGGTGGGGAAGGTGGCTGAGTTTAAGTACTTGGGATCAACAGTTCAGAGTAGTGGTGAGTGTGGAAGAGAGGTGAAGAAGAGAGTACAGGCAGGATGGAGTGGGTGGATAAGAGTGTCAGGAGTGATTTGTGACAGATGAATACCAGTAAGAGTGAAAGGGAAGGTCTACAAGAGGGTAGTAAGACCAACTATGTTATATGGGTTGGAGACAGTGGCATTGACAAAAAGGCAGGAGTCAGAGCTTGACGTGACAGAGTTGAAGATGTTAAGATTTGCACTGGGTGTGACAAGGATGGACAGGATTAGGAATAAGTATATTAGAGGGTCAGCCCAGGTTGGAAGGTTTGGAGACAAAGCTAGAGAGGCAAGATTACTTTGGTTTGGACATGTGCTGAGGAGGGATGCAGAGTATATGGGGAAAAAGATGCTAAGGATGAAGCTGCCAGGTAACAGGAAAAGTGGGAGGCCTAAGATAAGATTTATGGATGTGGTGAGAGAGGACATGCAGGTAGTTGGTGTGACAGAGCAAGATGCAGAGGACAGGAAGAAATGGAAACGGTTTATCTGTTGTGACGACCCCTAACGGGAGCAGCTGAAAGAAGAAGAAGAAGATGTACATGTTGACTACCCACATGTCAGTATGACAATACCTGCATGCACTTTGTAGCTTCCACATGACAGTTATATTCTCCCATGTTTCAGTTATGTTTACTGTTCTAATGATCCAAGAGTATGATAGCTGTCTAGTAACCTACTGTGTTCAGAGCCGTCACATCCATAGTGGGTGACATCACAGGTATGGTTACCTGGAGCGGGGAGGAGGAAAAAGAGTGGTATGGCAGATGACAAGGGTAAAGGCCAGTGGAAATAGTGGCTTCTCATTGGGAAGCAGTAATACCCACTGTCATGACAGCATGCAAACACAGACCCACCCACACACTCAAGGATTCACAGACACAGTAACACACACTCTGACACACGCACACAGTTGCCAGTGTTCGGAAGAGAACCCCTGCCTATGTGCATATCATCATTACCATACTACGCAATTACAAGATGCACCACAGAGATTACACATGTACAGGTAGTCGGAATGGCCTAAGATCGAGGACATTGACAGGGATACTACAGTGCAGTGAGTGCATGTGGGGAGGGGGAGGTCCATCAGTTGGCTATGTAAGAACATGTCACACCCCAGGGTGTACATGTTAACAGGCAGTTAGAATGTCCATCTATGACTGATGATATCAACAGGGATACTAGATTGCATTGACTGGATGGGAGGAGGGGGCATTAATATTTCACTGTGGTAAAATATAGCTTCACTCCAGGGACCGGGCAGCCATACACATGGACAGCCATACACACACACACACACACACACACACACACACACACACACACACACACACACACACACACTGTGGCATTCACAAAGGTATACACCTATGACACACACATACAGACACTTTACATGTGTGAGATTCAGCCACCTGCCTATGCCTTTCTTTCTACACTTCACTCTGTACTGATGCCAACAACAGTGTTCAGAAGTGTGAAAACATGTGGGATGTATTCTCAACCATACGTGATATATATGGACACCCACACACCCACAGGTGCCAGTACTGTGAATCAAACAAATGCCTATCTCATGATAGGTATTACAGAAGTACAGCACTATCACATTCACTACACAGGTTACTGACTCTTTCCTTTGCCAGCTGTGCTGATATATACACAATATATGCACAGGGGAGGTATTACTGTTACAGGTGTCATGAGGCTTGCCTTCAGTGTCACCCTTACTGCATTCTACATTGTCTGTTTTCCACTTCAATTAACAAAACCTGACCTTAGCAGTTACACAGGTTGTTGTAGGAATGGTTGTAACACACCAGTGAGCTGCCCTCAGTAATCATTCATCTTCAAAGAAGCCCCAGCACTTAGTAGTCATGTCCAAACATCTGTCCAAACCTCATGTATGGTTTACTGTACTCAGAGCATATCACCATATACAGTTGGCAATGTTGAGGCTGTATTGCAACAGCATGATGTACTAAGACAACAGTCACCTTCAGACATCAGACACTGCACACACATGGAATCTACACAGACATCAATACATGGTAGACATATGCAGTCTACATCAGTAAATGCACTAGTAGGTCTAGAGGATACATTCCACAACTTCCCCATGCCATGTGTGAAACATAACCGAACATTACACCATAATGGATTTTGTATTCATGTACTGGTAGGACACCACCACCTTCACAGAGTAGCCAAGTGTACATATATGACAACAGCACATATCAGCGAGATACACACAGCATTATTCCATGTCATGCTCCTACAAACTGTTATTTGACAATGCCTTGGTGAAGCCAGGGCACTGTAATGGTCAACAGTGAGCACATCATATTTGCCATACACACCTCATGTTTACTGGAAGAGTGCCAGCAATGTGCTCTGTTAGAGCAAGGCAGTACACTCGTTCAAGCATGTGTGAGGTCTGTGGCTTGTAAACGTTTCACCCCAGCACGTACTGGTTATTGTGGTACTAAGGCTTATGTCCAGACAGCATACAGCATGCATGGCTTGCAATTGTTGACATGGGGTATATGTAGGAGCAGTGGCCACACATGGCTACACATGTCATGAACATATCACCTGTGACTACTCAGGAACATACAGAGCAGAGCTGGATTTCCCTGAGTCTGTCAATACAGGCATTGTGTAGGTCCTATGATCTTATTTGGGTATGTTTGTAGGCATTGCATTAGGTGGACATGTCTAATGACATACATGCCACATGGGGTGTTGTATGATATGATAGGTGTCATGGGTGACCAGTAGAGAGGGAATATTACCTCTGTTAATATAGATATCAAACCATATGCACTGTTAGCATGCTATCTTCCATGTGCATGTGTGTAATGACTGTAGCCACCTATATGTAGAAAGGATAATGAAAGCTATGGTAATGTCATTTATGTTGTATGAGTGTAGGATGTACATATCCAGGGCAGGTATAGTTAGGCCATATCCAACCATGAGGGTGTTGTTTACTGGTGTACAGCAGCAGTCTGCTGTGTTGATGCTGACAACATCTGAGGGACCCTGGTATGTGTACAACTGAGCTGGTTACAAACAGTGGTATTATTGCATTGCATAACACATTATGCAGCTATGTCTGTACATGGGTAATTTGCACAGTTTATTTATTTTATTTATTTTACATTTATTTTACATTTGTTGACCGGGCTAGTCTAGCTGGATATATATCCGTTTACAGTAGAGGCCCGGGGAGAAAAGCTCCAGTACAGTTAAAATTACAGTGATGAATATAAATAAAGCAAAAATATTTAAAAATACATCAAAGATTTTCTACATAGATTTCTAAATGGTACAAGAGTGGCAAGGCAATAACATTTCAGAAACTTATCAGTCTTACATTACACAGTTGATGTAGGCCTATGTACAGTCCACCAATCGAAGGTAATCTGGTGGTCTACCATACTATGTCATACCACATGTGGATGTGTGTTGGTAGTCTGGGGACTAGGTGGTGGATGTAAATGAGGATACAACCTAGAATGCAGCATTTGCCACTGTCACCTGTACCTGACTCATCTGTGATGAGTTATGTCGGAGTAGTGGTCTTTACATGTGAGTAGCCTTTATGAATATGTGGACACCACCACCTGGAATGGTCCATACCACTGTTATGGCCCACATGTTTGGATCTGAGTTATATGGTGGTAGTGCAATTGTGCACTACAGAGCCTTCAGCCAGGTGTTCCTCACTGCACAGATGTCAGTATTCCCCATTGTAGGTTCTACATTGAGCAAATGGATTACTAAAGCCACACATCTAAAACTGGTTAGCATAAGCATCCAATGCAATTGTCTTGTAAGTATCAGGGTGTTACTTCTGGGTGTAGGACATTTGCCTTGGAATGCAGCTATATGGGTAAATGCAACCTAGGTATTATCCACACATATGTGAAACATTGATGCATGTGCTCTGTGTTGAAGGCTTGTCGTTCAGTCATGACAGCCCGGGATGACAGACACTGGACAACCTCATAATAACGGCAGAACATTGGTTCATTGTTTTCGTCTAGCAGTTGCCACTCATACCATGGCATCAATGTGAGTGGCAGTAATGTGCTTGGTAGCAAATGCCTCATGTAAGGTGTCGGACAGCAGCAGAAATTGTGTATATGACCAATGTGAGATATACTTAGGGTAGCAGTCCTGCTAATAATGATAACTACTAACACAGCCGGGAGAGGTCATCTTGATACCTGCACCTCAGTACCATTACACAATGTGGCTCACACATTATGCTTCTACATGCCACTGTTCCATGTATAATGCCACTGTCCACAACCTGCTATCAATGTATGCCTTTCAGGGCAGCAAGGTGTGTGACACATGCTGTAGGTTGCATCCGCCTGTGTGTCCCAGGTAACCTATTGTCTGTCACATCCAGACATGTATGAATTTATATACTTAATGGGATCCTATGAGTTCAACAAAAATGCATTATGTCGATCGCATTTTCATCGACACATGTAGAGCGAACAGGCAAAACAGCGAAGCGGCTGTTCAGCGAAATCTTTCCCTGGGAAAGAAGTCGCTTGACCACTTTGTTGTTTTGCCGTGTTCTGAAGTGTAGTGTAGTCCCTTGTCTGGTATAGCTCCTGAGCATGATTGTGCAACAGTTACTGACCTTAGGGTTAGGGTGCGGGTTAAGGTAAGTGCATATGTATGAAAGTGCTTACTGTTGTATATTTTATGTTAAATGTATGGTTGAGTTCCGTGTGTATGTGTTTTCAGTTGTTTACTTTTGTTTTGGGGGGGCAGAGTTAGGGTTAAGGTAAGTGTGTATGTGGTTGGTGCTGTTTATGTGAATGTGCAAGAGTTACTGACCTTAGGGTTAGGGTGTGGGTTAAGGAAAGTGCATATGGTTTAAAATGTTTTTTTTTTTTTTTTTTCGTTAAATGTATGTTTGGGTTATGTGCATATGTGTATTTAGTTGTTTACTGTTTTTTCGGGGGGGTATAATTAGGATTGGGTATGTGTGCATGTGTTTGGAAGTGTGTAATGTGCTTTTTTTTTGCAGGGGTTGGAACAGCGATTTCTTTCCCTAGGAAAGAAATCGCTGTTCTTTGGATTCGAAATTTTCAGCTTTCGCTGAAAATGTGTCGATGTAACATCATTCGTTGTTTTAAGCATTCGATGTTGCAATATAGACCCATACTTAACATATATATGTCAGTACTTATGTACATGTATGCATGTTTATCACTCAGCACAGACACAGATATATCATTTCCGGGCCACATACAGGTATCAGGTAGTAAATCAGTATGATGGGCATATATACTGACAGGTAAGATGTACATAGCTGTAAACCTGTGTATTTACAATAGGAGTCCATTACAACATGTTCTGTGCATGTATGTGTATGACCATGCACACTGTGGCCGTCTGTGGTTAAAATTGGAGTGCATCCCAAACAGCCATGTGCTACTACGTGTATGAGGGTACCCATTGCCACCTTGTGTAATTTGAGTCAGTGCATCCAACAAGCCCTTTGTTACTAAGTGTATGAGCATTCCCAGTATAACCTTGTGCAGTTGTAGTCATAGTGCATCCCAAACGGCCCTGTGCTACTAAGTGTATGAGCATGCCCACTGTAACCCTGTATAGTGATAATAGTTGTCTATTCCACAGATGGGCATACTCCAGTTCAGGTTCCTGTTGTGCTACAACTATAATTCTCAGGCCTACCTATGTACTACCCGCAGATGATGTGTCTTGTTTGTGCATAAAGGTTGTAATGGACAGCTACTTTAAACACACAGGTTTACATCTATGTACTTCATGACTGTCAGTCTCCCTGTTGTTGTCCTCAATCTTAAAAGAGC
>NC_056726.1:1370514683-1370522183 GCF_019279795.1 Protopterus annectens
GTGAGTGTATGTGTTTGACAGTCAGAGTCTGCGTGGAGGTGGCTGTGAATGTCTAACCAGTGAACATGTTGGAGAGTGGATTTTGTAGTTTTCCTATATGATGTCCATATTATATGTCACAATGTCCACCTCATGAGGAGTACAGGTGTCAATCAGCCAAGGGACACTGTTGACAAGCTATACTCCTACATCTGGCAAAAGGCCTGGTGAACAAAGTATGCAACCCTACTATTACCCAGAATACGTTCTGAACCCATGTGTCATACACAAACACACTTGCCTAGAATATCCCGCTATGTTGCTAGTACCCTGCACATTGATGACAGATAGTAGGCATGGTGTGATTGCAGTGGGCTGCAGAGGGCATGGCACCCTGTACAGCAGTACAATAGGCACATAATTGTGGACAATGTGCCTTCACTATGTTCCCCACTGGATGCCTGCAACATATGTGGTACCATCAAATGTGATCCACAGAGGCAATACAATGCCTTACACACATGCCCTGTATGGACTGATGCCACTGACACCAGGGAATACCTATATCATGCTATCAATGCAGGTACAGGGTCAGCCTGCTGTCTGGTCAGTATTGGCATATCTGAGGATAACAGTCTGTATACACAACATGTGTCAACCAAACCAGGTACACTTGTACATGTCACTGTGCATTATTGTGGGATGTGCACATCTCAGGCAATGTCCATGTCAAGGACTATCAAACACAGGCATGGCATGCATTGCAAAGCAATGGCCATACACAATGGTAACCAGGATGTCAGGACAGTTCATACAATACCCATCTGTGTGGGACATTGCAGACACTACACCCCTGTACTACACTGCACACCATTGTTGGGTGGTGTGATGCCAAGGATTAACCCTCACCCAGCCTTGTACAGCCATCTTGCACAGCCAAACACTACACACCCATGAAGCAATGCACACATGCATGTCAGTACTGGCAACTTGTGTCTGCATGTGGGGTAGGATGCTCCCAACCACAGGCACACCCAGTATAACTCCCATTGGCATACCGACTGATGTCAGACATGTTCACATGCTTTAGCCCATAGAACCTCTGGATATCCCCTGTGATGCATGTAGTACCTGTGCATTACTGCAGTGTTGCAAACTAAGTAGTAAGGAAGTGTATTTGTGGGCCTGGCAAAGTGTGGCAATATGAGTGCATTAGATAGTGTAGTTGTGTTGACAATGATATCCATTCATGTGGACAGCCATGTGTGCTTCACCTAATGTATGTCTACTATATCGCTGTTGCAGGTGTCACTTACCAGCACACATATATGTTCTTACAGCACACCAACATGTCAGGTTTGTGGCACATGGAGTAACTGCATGCACTTGTAATAGTAATGACTAGTCAGTCAGGGGATGTAACCCTGTACTGGTAGGTGTGTGACAGACGATGCTTAGGTTTTAGTCTCCAAGCCCTTCTCTGATGTACTTTGCCTCTGTCTGGCCCTCCCTCACACTCTCTGGTGGATGTGGAGTTGTAAACCTGCTCAGCAGCAGCTTGTGTTTTATAAGTGATGGTCATGATCAGGTGATGGCCTCTGCACCTATTGCAGTCCTCCTCTAGCTGACTGCATGTGGAACAGCTGTGGTGATGTTCCCATAGTCAATCTCATGGAAAAACAGTACAATAGCTAGGAACATCATGTTAGTGTTTCCCCATGACAGTCGCTGTGAGTGGACCCTGGATCTGGTGTTTTGTAAACGGTACCACAGATGATATATGGATGTTCTTCATACAACATACACAGTGGAAAATAGCCCAAAGACAGGAGGGTGATGTGCCAGACATGACTACAGCATGTAAGTGTAGCTATGCTTCATTGAGACTACTGCCAGTTTAACAAGTTGTGTTTGGTAATGGCTATTCTGCATGTTTTAAAACTGACAAGACAGTGCTCTGTTTATGAGGGAACCCCCATCTGTAGGGCCATCTGTGGACTGGTCAGTGTGTGGAACCATTTGTTTCCAGTGTTACTCACTGAACACACATCTGTGAACTGCAGAAGCATAGTGTGAGGATTGCGGTCAGTACATGGTGATAGTGATGAGAGTTACAGCCATCGCATCCCTGATTGGACATATGTCACATGAAACAGTAGTATAACAGTCACTGTCTGAGGTTCTCAGTGACATGCCAATAATGGCCCACTGTTCATAGCTGCAGTCACAAGTCTTCTACACTTTGTACAGATGTCATGCAGTATATATGCATGTGTTGTGCTCCCTCTGCAAATGTATACCATCTGTTGTGTTGGGTTGATGGTCATATCTATGCATGCTGTTATAAGTACTCCTGAATGCTGTTGATTATTACTAAGCCATATCTGTGTTAAAACTACAACATCATAGGCTGTATGGGTTTGGAGGTCCCAGCAGAACCTCCTTTCCCACTTCAGCTGGCCATGGCACCAGGCACCAGCACATCTGGGGCCCAGCCTTGGGCCTCCACCTCGTTGGCTCTGCACCACCGTCTGGTGGAACTGCCACTGAGGATGGGGTTTGTCCCCCCTGAGAGCAGGTCCAGACAGGGACTTTTCCGCTGTTGTACAGTCCTGGACATGGTGTGTAGGGGGCTCAATAAGGAGTTAAGGCCAGATACGCCAGCTCGAGGGCAGTGTCATATTTACAGGGTGAGCCTGTTCCTCCTAGACAGCCCCCAGCACTGCCACCTTTGCGGCTGTTTTGGTGCAATGGTGGCTGCCCATGGCTGGGGACCTCCATCCCACTGTTTCCATCTGGGAGGTCATGGGCTTGTGACTGCCAAACACCCCTCACCATCCAAGGTGTATCCCCCCACATGTGTCATATACCAACCCTGTATGCTGTCTTATCTGTCATCCTACCCAACCTATTCTCCACGAGCATACCTACTCTCCTTCCCCCACATACCACTCTCACCCTATGGAAACTAAAGACCAATCAGTTCCTAGAACAACATTTGCCCCATACATAGCTGTCCATTTCACACACGAGTCCACTGGACACATGTAACCCTTTTAATATGCATCACAATATACTCCAGCTGTCCTCACCCCGTCTCCCAGGCACACGAGCCTGGTATGCACATGATTCCTAAAGGTTCCAGGTACACGTGATGCAGATGACCACATTGTACACACAACACTACCGGTATTACCCCATTTACCTTTTTCATGATGATGATGTCGCACACAGCACCTTGTAAGAGTACTGTTCTCACATAATGATTGGACAGGAACTGTTGTGTTAATGTAAATAAAATGCACAGAGTGATGTATATGGCCAATGTACAAATGTTTGCGTGTATTAATAACATGTCTCCCTGAGGGAGACTTGATATTACATAGGACAACACCACTACATAATACAGGCATTGTTGGTGTTTCCCTTTTCATTCCTTTGTAATGCTTTGTTGTCATATGGGATGTTCTTGATATATCTATATATATATATATATATATATATATATATATATATATATGTATGCATCTATATCTGGACATAAACACACACACATACATCTACATGATGGAATATATTTCCTATACTGTTGAATGACTGTGCTGGATGATATGTTTGTGATAACATCCCATGTCTGCATATCTGCCATGGCTTAGTGGTAAATCACATTAGCTGTGAATGCAGGGTCCTGGTTTCGAGCCTTGCAGAGGCCATTTATTTTGTTGCTGGGCAGAACAAGACCGTTGGATACAGAGTGATTAAGGCACATTAAAGCAGTTATGAGTGGGTGTGCGTGGGTTTGTGCGAAGCTAAGCAATGCTAACCTCTGGTTACAGTTTCTTACAGTCAGTTAGCCTCTACATTGCCTCATCAGTGTGATACTCGCATAATGGCAGCCAAACAGGCTTACACCCGCTTGCTCCCGCACTTGCAAATGCACTGCATTTGGTATTTGTATCTGACACTCACACCGCTGGGTGGGAGTGAGGACTACGATATTACCTTGTGATGCCTATTACATCGGATTATATGCCTACAGTATCAGGAATGGCTGCCCATTAAGCAAAAGCATGCAGTTCGGCTGTACAGAATCCGTGGCCTGTCCAGAGTTTGATTCATATTATTGGTGTGTTCCTCTTACAATCTACACCTGTCTGGCTAATACATGGGAACTGACACTCTTCAATACAAACAAGTAATTGGGTTTTGGAACCCACATCCTTCAGCCAAGTCATGCTACTGCATAGCTAATATTCTATCATCTTTCTAAGGTTGTAAGTGGAATATGTGCTTTCTGTCCCTATTAGACCTCTCAAACGATTGAGGACAAATATCAACTGAATCAGGGACATGTCATAACAACATCAGGGACACATTTAAATTATTAGTGTGATTCATAGGGTCATAGGTTCATAGGTTGGTACTAGGCTATTGGCCCTAGGGCCTATACAAGCCTAGCCATAACAATTCCCTGGATATTTCTTCCCACAATATTTACTTCCCTGGACCCCTGTCTAGCAGGGTGACTGACATGATCCCTAGGGTGAATTTCTTATCTCCCATCCAAACATCAAGGTTCCTTTTGAAGAAGGCCAAGGAGGCACTCTGCTTGACATGTATGAGCAGTCTATTCCAGAGTAAAAGGAGTCTCTGGGTCAGGAACCTATCCCTCCAGAATGTTTTGTTCATTGTGATGACAAGGTTTAGATCCCTAGAGCGTGTGGCTCTGAGGGGTTGGGATTTCCTTACGTGGAGCATGTCCAACAGCTCAGGGTTTGACATGGCCTTGTATGGTAAGCCTCTGAGTAGATGATATGCCACAGAGTATAGCTGGATTTATTTTAGATGGTCAGCATATGGCATCTGCTTTAGGCCTGTGATTCTTTAAGTGAGGTATTTCTGTGGCCTTTCCAGCTGTTGCAGATGTCTTGTGAGGTACATACCAATCGGAGCATTATACTCTATAATGGGTCTAATGAGGGATGAGTACCATGGTACAATGACCTCCTTTTTCTGGATGAAAAGCCCTTAGTGATGAGGTGTGCCACATAGAAGGATTTCCTGACTGTTGTGGCGATGTGGTTATCGAAAGTGAGACCACTGTCCACCTGTGTCCCTAAGTCTCTCATCACACTTTCAATGTTTAGTGTACTGCCACCTATGTGGTAATTCATGGGTACATGTTTTTTTTCCAAACGGGATAACTACACATTTCTTGGCATTAAGCTTGAGCCCATGGCTCTGGCACCAGGCATCTGTTTCTGTAAGGCCCTTTTGTAGAATATCCACATCATTTGGGGATTCAATAATGGCTCCCAGTTTGCAGTCATCTGCAAACTTTGTTACCCAGAGTCCCTTAGTGTTGGCCTGTATTTCAGAGAAGTAGATGCCAAACAAGAGTGGTCCCAGGACTGAACCCTGAGGTACTCCACTTGTCACTTGTCTGGAGCTGGATTTGGAGTTGGCTACTTTTACAGTCTGGGTTCTGACAGTAAGCCAGCTGGCAACCCATTGAGTGACGTAGGGATTTATGCCCAGCTTAGTAAGTTTATCTATGATTCCAGAGTGGGGGATAGTGTCAAAGGCCTTGGCCAGGTCCAGATAGGCTGTGTGGACTGCCTTACCCTTGTCAACAGCTCTGGAGACTGATTCAATGAAGTCAATCAGGTTCAGGAGACAAGATCGGCCCTTTACAAACCCAAACTGGGTGGGGTCCAGTTTTTGAAGGTTGCCATTGTCTTTGTTTATAAGTTCCATGATAATGCGTTTCATGCCTTTGCAGATCAGGCTTGTCAGACTGATGGGATGGAAGTTCACAGGATCCAAGGTGGATCCCCCCTTGTGGAGTGGAATAACTGTAGCTGTGCGCCACTCATTGGGCACGAAGCCTGAGGTGAGGCCATGATTAAACATGACACTTAGGTGACATGCCAGTTAATTTTGTAGTTCATGTAGTACACAGCCTGGGATGTCATCTGGTCCCATGGATGCTGTATTCTTAGCTTTGGAGAGCGCTGTTTCTACCTGTGTTGCCATGATTACCGGAATTTGGCAATCTTTTGGTATTGAGATGGGCCCTTTAGGGGGTGAGAGAGGGGTGAAGTTGGCACTAAATTGATCTGCCAGGATATTGGCAATATCCTTGGGATCAGTATATTTAATGCCATTTTGTTGTAGCTCAGAGCAGATCTGAGCATTGCCATTTAGATTCTTGACATAACTATAGAATGCCTTGTGGTTGTCTTTGGAATCTTTGATAATTTTATTTTCGTAACTAGCTTTTGAGGATTTTATGAGGGACAAAGGATTAACCTGACACATTGATAGACTCAGAGCATATAAATTCATGCACATTTTCTGAGGTAAATGATGTTTATAAATCTTAATTGTTGTCATTATTCATTATGTGTAATTCACCACCTTTCCTTCAAAAGTCACTAGTTTAAGGAGGGATTAAGTGGGACAGAGTTAGAATCTGAGACGAAATCAGGGACGTTCCTGGAAATCGGTGACAGTTCAGAGGTGTGGACCCTATTTGTTCCCCCAATGGTTTATGTCCTGTCCAGTGGATTTGCTCTTAGGGGTTGAGAGGTAAGGACGTCAGCTATGCCCATTTCGGAATATTACTTACATCCCTGGGGTGGTCCTAATACAACTGCACCAGCTAACACCTGCAAGCCTAGGCCCATAATTGCATACCCATAGTTTCCCCACCTGCACCTCCTCTACAGCACTCATCCTTACTGTGGGTGCAGGTGGGGTATAACTACACCACTACACACTGCCCACTCTCCACGTGTTGGGACACATGTACGTTGTGTTGACCCATGGGTTATCAGGCTTGCACAACCTACTGGTCCATGTACGTCTACAGCCTGGTTTGATGAATCATTACTGGGGCTGACTCCGATGATCATTAATTTTTGGGTGTCCCACAAGGGACATCGATGTCTATGTTTTAAGATTAGACCTGGCAGGTCTCTCCCACTGGTAGTATCTGCCGGTGGTCTGGGAAGCAGTGGTGTGTTTACTTTTATTGTGTGTCTGTATGTCTCACCGGCCTAGCTGGGGGGGTGGGGGGGGGTTGATGCTACATGTTACACGTTTGTTTATTGGACCCCTCACCCCCATATACATGGCCTGTGAACATACATAATTCGTAACTGCTGTATCATATCCTAGCTATATACCTATATACATGTGTATATTTACAGTCACACACAGATATATATATATATATATATATATATATATACTATATACAGCTATATCTGTATATGTATGCATACATGTATATATTTATATATTGCTGTCTATATATACACATATATATATTAGATCACTGACCGCTTAAAAAAGCGAACGGTGATTAATCACCCCTATGTAAGCGAAAGCCTACAATCTCAAACTGTCAGAACAGCGATTTTTTTCCTAGGGAAAAAAATCACTGTTCCAAAACACACACACCAAACAAACAGCAATCCACACACATACACCTAAAATCTTACACCTAACCCTACA
>NC_056726.1:1370529683-1370564683 GCF_019279795.1 Protopterus annectens
GAATGCTGCAACCTCTACCTAATGACACAGAGGACCTTCTGACTATCACAATGGAGTATTATTATTATTATTATTATTATTATTATTATTATTATTATTATTATTATTATTATTATTATTAATCAGATTGGAATATTATTATTATTATTATTATTATTAATCAGATTGGAGTATTATTATTATTATTATTATTATTATTATTATTATTATTATTATTAATCAGATTGGAGTGTTATTAATATTATTTTATTAACTTTATTTTTATTTTATTATTCTTTTTATTTTTTTTATTTTTATTATTATTATATTATTATGTTTATCATTATTAATATATTCACATGCGTCCAGATTTCTAAGTAAATCTGGAGTACTCAAAATTATCATTTACCTCTTTCTACCTGACTAAGCTTTCTTGTTTATATTGCTGAATTCTTGCCACCCAACTGATGTGGATATCTAAAGGCAAGACAGTGTTTGAACATCTATCAACTTACAAGAATATGTGAAGTAACAAAGTGACTGTTACAAAAGATTTACAACTCAAGACCTTTACAGAGCCCCAAAATTACCAAGGTAAAACTTTTAAAGCATTCGTCCCAAGAATTGTAAGTGGGATGCCATAAAACTTCCCTCTCTCTCCCTTTGTAAATGCATAGAATCATAGGATCATAGGAGGTTACTAGGCTAATGGACCTGGAGCCCTTGCAAACCTAACCAAGAGTTTATCCCTAAAAAAGAAACCTCAGCCAGCACCTGTGGCCCCTGTCAATGAGGGACAAGGGTGGACCCCCTGGGATAAATTTGTGGTTTCCCATCCACTCATGAACATTGCGCTGGAAGAGGGTCAGCAAGGTACTCTGTTTGACATGTATGAGAAGTCTATTCCAGAGATGGGGCAGCCTCTGGGAAACAAACCTGTCTCTCCAGCAAGTTGTGTTGATGTCACATATTAAATTTAGGCCTATCAAGTGGGTAATGCATGAGGAGTTAGACTTATGGATATGGATCATCTCTAGTATGGCAGGGTCCGATATTGCCTTACAGGCGAGACACAGATCACCTCTGACCAATCTGCATGATACCGAATAAAGTGATAGTGATTTGAGCCTGTCCACGTAAGACAGGTGTTGGAGGCCATGGATTCTCTTTGTGAGGTATTTCTGTGGCCTTTCCAGTTGGTGCAGGTGTTTGGAGAGGTACATACCAAACAGGGCATTATACTCAATTATAGGTCTAATGATGGAAGAGTACAGAGAGGTAATAACCTTCTTTTTTCTGGATGTAATCCCTATACGTATGAGATGAACCAAGTAAAAGGCTTTTCTGACCACTGCCACTACATGATGGTTGAATGTGAGATTGTTGTCAACCTGAGTACCCAGGCTTCTCACCATGGATTGTGTGCTTAGGGGTTTGCCATTGATGTGGTAATCAGTAGGGGCCATGCTTTTGCCTAATGCTATGATAATACATTTTTTTGTGTGTTTAACTTAAGCCAATGACTTTGACACCAGTTATTTGTAGCTGTGAGACTCTCTTGCAGTATGTTAATGTCATTTAGGGAGTCAATGACAGCACCCAACTTACAGGTATATACAGACCTGGTCACAGGCCCTTGGTCTTTGCCTGGACCTCTGAGATATAGATGCCAAACAGTAGGGGTCACAGGACACCACTAGTGACAGGTCTGCTGTCAGAGGTGCTAGCACCTATTTTGACCTTGTGAGTCCTATCTGTGAGCAGTTGGCCACCCATCTGATGAGATAGGGATTAACACCAAGTTGTGTTAGCTTTTCAATGATGCCCGAATGTGGGATTGTATCAAAGGCTTTGACCAGGTCAAGGTAAGCTGTATGTACTGAGTTTCCCTCATCCAGAGCCTTGGTGACAGTCTCAAAGAAGTCAACTAGGTTCAATAGGCAAGATCTGCCCCTGACAAATCCGAATTGGATGGGGCTGAGTGTTTGGAGATTGCCTATGTCCTTGTTTATGAATCCATAATAATACATATGATGCATAGTGCTATCTGATCTGTTGTGTCTCCACCAAACCTATCCCTATAAAACCTAATTACACTGCAGGAAGTGGGTGATGAGAAAGCCTTCTGTGTTCAGCAACTACAAGCTAGTTTTTCAAACTTTACAGCCATGGGTTAAGATCCTAACTTGAATTAGCAGCTAAAATAAAACTTTTGCCCATTTAGAAATAATCCCCTTTCTTAAACAGGAATATGCTTTAAATCTGTTTTCTGTTCCACCAAGCCACTTTATAGTGATAAAATCATAACTAAATATTACCAGCAAATCAAAGCTTTGCCCTCATATGAAATATTCCAGCCTTTCCTGAAGAAATTCTGTGCACTGAACCATTACCCTCCCCCACCTTTCTACCCGTCTTCTTTTCTTCTTCCTTAAAGAAATTACCACCACTAAAATTGAAATGGTTACAATATTCTGCTACCTAGCCACAGAATCCCAGCCAACCAACTGCTGTTTTCTCTACCAATGATTAGAAATGTGTTAGGTAAAATAAATAAATAAACAATAAATAAAACCACGGGGTTATCAAATGTAAGCATGGGCTTTTGTGGTTCTAAAAAAAGAGTTTCCACTCTTGCCAAACCTTTCTATCCACAATTACCCACTGTATTCATTTACAACTTGCAAATGGCTGTAAACTCCATAAGACCTAGCTTAACTTTAATGACCCAACCAGCTGAATTATGTATTATTATTAATTTTACTTTATTTTCTAAGAAATTGACCAAACATTATTTACTTGCATTAAGCACAAGTTAGTGAACCAAACATAATTTATGTTGTATTAAGCATATAGGCAGGCCTCAACTCACTAGCCTTGCCATGTGATTCTTCACTAACCCCAGCCATGCAATTAACTGCAGGCCACAACTATTGTTTGCTAGAATGCTTAGAAAAACAATTTCAGCTTTTGCTAAACCTCAGGCCACACTTAGGCCTGTATACCTTTGTTTCACCCCTTAAGTGAGCCTTAATCCCATAGCAAACCCTACTTGAAAGTATTAATTTAAACCTATTCTGTCATTTAAATTTAGCCTGATACCTTCAAGTACATATTTTACCCTCTAGCCTGTTTGTAACCTAATCTCCAGGCATTTCAAAACTAAAAACTGGTTTTAATTACAAGAGTACTCAAACTAAAACCATTACATCAAATACTAACTTAAAAATGTCTTTAAACTTCAACAGTAACATAACTAGCCTTTTCTCTGATATGAAACATCAAAGGCTCCCAACCTGGACTCTCATACAAAATTAAAAATTCCCCTACCTTGTTCAGATAGATCATAACTTCATAGATTCATAGGTATGCACTAGGCTATCGGTGGTTTTCGCCACCCAAGAAAATTATTTTCCTGTGCCCCTGTTAAGCAGCGTCACAGCAGTGATCCTGGGATCCAATTGTCAAGATTTCTCTTAAAGAGGGCTAATGAGGAGCTCTGCTTGACATGAATGGGTAGCCTATTCCAAAGCATGAGAAGTCTCACCCACATTGCTCAAACTGGGAAAGCTGCCAAGGTAGAGATTGAAAAGATTGATCTGCTTTGTTCCCAGCCTTTTCAATCCCCTCCAAGAACAGCCCAACCGACCTTAACCCTCCTGACCTATTCTGTCCCGACCTGATCCCCACCTCTCTCCCCCTCTGAAACCTGAGTCCGAGCTGACCTGCCTCAGACAAATGACGGCTTGCTGTGACTGGCTGCCAGCCATTGTTTTCTCCTTGCTCTCATACATCTGAGATACAGGTAAATCTGTATCCCTCAAAACAATTGTACCTGAGACTGTATTTCAACTCTGTATGTATCACTCAGAAGGCATATCGATTCCACACTTTTTTATTTTAAATATTATGAATACTGTCTCAGATTATCAGCAGAGCAATGTTTTTGTATCCTTACATCAAAGCTCAGTTATTTGTTTACTCATAGTTTCCATTATCTTAACAGTGTTGCACTTCTGAAATGCTTTATAAACTTCCTTTAACATTTTATGTTTACAACTTTCTTCATGAAATACAGTGCTACATAATGCATAGTTTATGCTATGCTAATATTAGACTTTATGTTCTGTACTTGATTTGTTCTTTTAACGTATGTTTGGCTTATAACTATCATCATCATCACCATCATCACTCTCATTTTTCCCATTTTATACAGGAGGAAGGGGTATTTTATCAACTGTCATTATCTCTTTCGATTCAATACCACTCTCCTATCTTCTTCAAAAGTCATACCTGATTGTCGTAGGTCTTCTCTCATGCAATCCATCCATCTCCTTCCTGGACACCCTCATTTCCTCTTGCCTTCTTCCTGTCACTCCCAAATCTTTTTCATTAGCTTATAACCCCAGACACCTACTATGAACTAAGACTGCCTAGTGCCTCATAATTAAATAAACATGTGAGGGACAGATAGCTATCTAGCTAGATAAGTGCTTCACTTTATAATTTCTGATGTTTAAATTCCCAGTGACTCAACTCACCAGTTAAACTGCTTGGATTTCAATCCACTGGTAAAATTCAAAAATTGTTTTTTTTTTTTCTAGGTATGCAAATTGTTGTGTACCATCCCTGTGAGAGACAAGCTTCTTAAAACCCCCAAACCTATATAAATATATATATATATATATATATATATATATATATATATATATATATATATATATATATATATATCTTTACAGTCCAGCAAGCATGAGGAGGGAGAAAATCTCCCAAAACAAAGGAAACTGTCTCAGTGCACACTTAGAAACTGCATCATCCGTTACATCTTATTGAAAGCAGTAGTTGGTAAGCTAAGGATTAGGGAGATGTGACTTGGGGACTGGATTGTAAGTGAGCTTAGATGCTGGGAAGTGTAAGGAAGCTGAGACCGACAGACAGAAGAAGACAGAGAGAGATGCAGATAGAAGGTTCATAGGTTTATAGGTTGGTACTAGGCTATTGGTCCTAGGGCCTATACAAGCCTAGCCATAAAAATTCCCTGGCTAGTTTTTCCCAGGAATTTTACTTCATTGGTCCCGTGTCTAGCAGTGCAACTGATGTGATCTCCGTGGAGAATTTCCAATCTCCCATCCAGTTGTCAAGGTTCCTTTTGAAGAGGGCCAAAGAGGCGCTCTGCTTGACATGTATGGGCAGTCCATTCCAGAGAATGTGGAGTCTCTGGGACAGGAACCTATCCCTACAGCATGTTTTGTTCATTGTGATGACCAGGTTTAGAACCCTGGAGCATGTGGCTCTGAGAGATTGGTATTTCTTTAAGTGTAGCATGTCCAACAGCTCTGGGTTTGACAAGGCCTTGTATGTTAAGCAGAGATTGCTTCTGAGTAAATGATTTACGACAGAGTATAGCTGGAGTTTTTTTAGATGGTCAGCATAGGGCATCTGCTTTAAGCCCATGATTCTTTTAGTGAGGTATTTCTGTGGCCTTTCCAACTGTTCCAGATATCTTGTGAGGTACATACTAAACAGGGCGTTGTACTCTATAATGGGTCTAATCATGGATGAGTACAGTGGGACAATGACCTTCTTTTTCCTGAATAAAAACCCTTAGTAATGAGATGTGCCACATAGAAGGATTTCCTGACTGTTGTGGCAATGTGGTTATCGAAGGTGAGACCACTGTCCACCTGTGTCCCTAAGTCCCTTATCACACTTTCAGTGTTTAGTGTACTGCCACTTATGTGGCAATTCATGGGTACATGTTTTTTCCCAAAGGGGATAACTACACATTTCTTGGCATTGAGCTTGAGCCCATGGCTCTGGCACCATGCATCTGTCTCTGTAAGGCCCTTTTGTAGGATATCCACATCATTTGGGGATTCCATAATGGCTCCCAGTTTGCAGTCATCTTTGAACTTTGTTAGCCAGAGTCCCTTGGTGTTGTCCTGTACTTCGGAGAAGCAGATGCCAAACAAGAGTGGTCCCAGGACTGAACCGTGAGATACTCCACTTGTCATTTGTCTGGAGCTGGATTTGGAGTTGGCTACTTTTACAGTGTGGGTTCTATCAGTAAGCCAGTTTGTGACCCATTGAGTGATGTAGGGATTAATGCCCAGCTTAGTAATTTTATCTATGATTCCAGAGTGGGGGATGGTGTTGAAGGCCTTAGTGAGGTCCAGATAGGCTGCATGGACCAGCTTACCCTCGTCCATAGCTCTGGGGACCGATTCAAAGAAGTCAATTAAGTTGAGGAGACAAGAACGGCCCTTCACTAAACCAAACTGGGTGGGGACCAGTGTTTGAAGGTTGCCAATGTCTTTGTTTATAAGTTCCATGATAATGCGTTCCATGGCTTTGCAGATCAGGCTAGTTAGGCTGATCGGATGATAGTTACAGGAGTCCAAGGTTGACCCCCCCCCTTGTGGAGTGGGATAACTGCAGCTGTGCACCACTCATTGGGCATGAAGCCTGAGGTGAGGCTATGATTAAACATGACACTTAGATGAGGTGCCAGTTCATTTTGTAGTTCCTGTAGTACACAGTCAGGGATGTCGTCTGGTCCCATGGATGATGTATTCTTAGCTTTGGAGAGTGTATTTTTTACCTGTGTGGCCATGATTACCAGCATTTGGCAATATTTTGGTATTGAGATGGGCCCTTTAGGGGGTGAGAGTGGGGTAAAATTGGCACTGAATCAATCTACTAGGATATTGGCGATATCCTTGGGATCAGTATATTTAGTGCCATTCTGTTTCAGCTCAGAGCATATCTGAGTATTTCCATTTAGATTCTTGACATAACTATAGAATGCCTTGTGGTTGTCCTAAGAATCTGTGGCAATTTTATTTTCATAACTAGCTTTGGAGGATTTTATGAGGGATCTCAGCTTCTTACTGAGGCTGGTAAGGGAGATTTTTGTATCCTGGGATTTTACATTTTTCTGTAACAGTTTCTTCCTTCTGTTGTATAACTTGTTTGTAGCAGAGGACCACCAGATTGGCTTCCTTTTTTTTGGAAGAGAGCATCTTGGTTCTATTTGGAATGGCACGATTTATGCATGTATGGATATGCTCATACAGTGCCTTAGTGTAGGATTTAAACTTTCAATTCCCGTCTGCATGGGTGTTGTGAAGTTTGTCACTTCTGACTTGAGTAGCATGAAGTTGGCGTTTGAGAAGCTTTTTATGGAGATTTCCCTACTGGGGTGTGGGGGTGGGATGTGAACATCAAGGGTGACTAGCTTATAGTCATACCTGACCAACGAGGGGGTGACAGCTGGTTTGGAGCATCAATCTCACATCTTGGCAATGACCAGGTCAAGGATATTTGAGCCCTTGGTGGGACTATGGATTAGTTGATCCAGGGCATTGGAATTTATGAATTCCAAGAACCGTTGGGCAAAGGTGTTGGCACCAGAGTAGTTTTTCCAATTAATGGCAGGGTAGTTGAAATCACCCAGTATTAGGGTGTTAGGTTGTATCTTAATATGTTCCAGTATGTTTAGAAAGGGAAACACTGGAGAATCTCGAGATACCGAAATCTCGAACTACGGTATCGTGAGACGAAAACGGCGAAAAACCACAATGCCGAAAATGGAAAATGCCAAGTGTGGAATAACTGACACTTAAAAGGGTGAGACAGTAATACCTAATCCCCCAAATAACTAACACATAAAAGGGCAAGTCACCAATACCCAACAAACAACCATAAACAACCACGCAAACATCCGGAAACACCGGAAATATAAGCACTGATATCAGACTGTCGAAACCATGACAAGTGCCTTTATTTACAACAAGTATGGTCCAGAACTCCAGTAAACACCGTAAACCAAACATTCACATCCCCAGTAATCCAGCCAACACTCGAGTACAACATCCACCAACCGCAGTGTGCCAGCAGCACCTCTAATGCAACACATACAGAGTGTACAATCTGAATATCCCACAATGCACCACATAGTGACAAGAGGGAAACACACCAGCAGATGCCGAGCAACTGCAATAGACACACCTTCCACTAGTTACACCTTCAGCAGCCGAGCAATTGCTGTGAGAAAGTCCAAACAGCCATACGTTACCCTGTTCTGCAGCACATGTTCAAACTGCCTGTGCCGTTTAACTACATGCCGACGTTTTGGAGATGGTGGACAGCCACACGACATACGTGCCCATAACTCCTCCACTCTGTCCTGTTCCCTTGCTAACACATGCAGCAATAAAGACAGGTCAGTGTCTCTGCGTCCCAACAGTGATTTCAGTCTGCGGTGCTATGCTTCCACACTGTTCTGTGTGCGTGGAAGGAAGAGAGCATTCAAAGCATGCACATTCCAGAATGTTATGGGAAAGAGTGGGGGGAATCTACAGCATGTTGTTGTTCTGGCAGTGAATTTATGTGCCCTACCAAACACATACCAGTCCCCAAAGTACCGTACTAGGTCCTTCCCCTCACACGGAAATGAGTCCCTCAACTGGTTGAATGCCGGTATCACCTCCTCTACTGGCAGTAATGCTAGGGCAACAAGTGACTTCACAGCCAACTGGAATGCCATGATGGTATTATACCTATGTGCTAGCCCTAGCTGCTGTATTTACGCCAGATATTCTGGCCAAAGTGGAAGAGACACCCTTTGGACGTCACACTTTGTAGGTTCCCTTTGATACTCCTGATGGCAGCTACCTCAAAGTCCGTTAACACGTACTTCAATTGAGTTTCGCAGCTATGTTCTGCCAGCAATTCCAGCACACAGTGCCACATATAGTTATAGGCCTTAAGGGACTTCTTGCTTATTAAACAGAAGACTAACGGTGCAGACCTATTGAAGCCACCATACTTCACCAGGTTGTGTATACTGTACAGTTGGTGACATATGACCCCTTTATGGAAGAATGTGCCATCCATTAGCCATATTGTGGCTGTGCTAAGATCTATCAGGTTCTGTACTGTTCTGAACACCACTAGCACTGTGCCTGTAGTGCTATCACACATCCTCTTACTAATAAATGGACCAGACTTTTTGGGAAAGTCAGCTACATTAATCTCCTGCAATGTACTACCACAGACACCTGCACATTTAGCCTGCTTCCTTTTCACCCTCCCCACCTGTTGCAGCAGTACCCTTCGATTTGGTAGGCTGGGCATGATATTGCTGGATGTGGATGCCAGGGCATCATCCACGATTATGCATGGCATTTCATGGGATAACTCGGATATCACCTGTAACGTTGCACACATATGATACCATTCAATTTTGGCAGGGTCCCCACTATGGTTATGCCCTACTGTTTTGAGCAGCAGTTCCCCCTCAGGCAGACATTGTGTGATAGCCCTACCTTTACACTTCTGGGCACATTTCCATTTGCAGCACCAGTACGTTTTTCTCCTTGTTTACTTTCTCCCAATTCAACTCATACCCATCCAACAGTAGTGCAGGGTGTTCCTTTTGTGACTTGATTGTGGAGTATACTGTGCAGATTATCTCAGTAGCAATGGTAGGGTTGTCAGCCATGGTTGCAGCAGACGTCAGGGCTGTTGTTACCCGCTTGCTTGCAGCGAACATCAGGGTTGTAGCTAACCATAGCAGCCTGTCTGTGGCAGTTTTGCCTTTGGAATCATCATGCTTTTGAACTGCCGACATTTCCAGAATTCGCTGTTTTCATCTCGAGATACTGAAATCCGATATTTCAGTATCTCGAGATTCTCTAGTGAATCCTTAGAAAGGTGTAGTGAGAATCTTGGGGTATGGTGGGGGATCTGTAGCAAGCTACAGTTTGGATTGCAGTTTTACCTAGTGTTAGTTGCACCTGTAATATTTCAGAAGCATTGTGTTGGGCAACTAGCCTGGAGATGTGAATATTCTTGGTGAATATGGACACTCCACCACCTTTAGTGTTTCGGTCCTGGTTTGGTGGCCGAAAAGTGTGGTAAGAGTTGTAGCCTGGTATTGCAGGGGTGCTCTCTGGAGCCTTGAACAAGATCTCAGTTACTGCACAAATATAGATGTTCTCCATTTTTAGGAGTGCCTTGAGAGAGAGTGCATTTTGAGGTTTAGACTTCTAGCATTGAGTAGCATAACCTTCAGATTTTGCATGTTTTGATCTGTTACGGTGGTAGTTTTGTCATTTGAGCCTTGCCTAAAAAAGACACTATGGGGTGGCAAGAGCCTTAGCCAGTAACCTGAATCCCAAGGGCGACAGGTGCAGACTATCTCTGGCAAAACATCGTGGTCTGCCGATCATGTCGTCCCAGGCAGAGAGATACTGGATCCCCTTTGAATGACACCAGAAACTTAGCCAATTGTTGAAGTCACTCATTTTGTCTTTATACTGTGGTATTATTCTGGGTGAAGGCAGGATGCTACTCAGGGCTAGGGTCATATCTGCCTGGGCCACATGATCCGAGAGCTCTTCCATGTCTCTTTTCATGCAGTCCAGAGAGGTATGTCTCAAGTCATTCACACCAACATGGACAATGACAAAGTCATATTTGTACTTGTTGTGAAGTGACTTGAGAGCATGCATTATGTGGCGGATCCTGGCTCCCGACAGGTAGCTGATGGTAATTTTCTCCTTGTCCAGCCTGGTGAGTGGGACATCAGTATGCCTGACTATGGAGTTACCTATGACTAAGGTGTTGGGTACGTTGTTTTGCCTTAGGGGCTGTTGTTGGGTGGCACACTGGTGTTTTGAGCTATGTGTTACTTTGGTTGTGATTGGTGTTTGTTTGCATATCAGTTTCAGAGGATTTTGCTGCTTGGGCAGGTTAATGTTAAGGGCCTCTGCATATGTGGGTTTAGTGTTTCTATGAGTGGGTGTTGGTGATGTGGGTTTTGAAGGTATAGTGCAGGTGTTAACCTTCTCCTCTTGATTGTCTGGCACAATCTTGACTGGAGAGAGCTTTGCCTCTATTTTGGCTATGTAAGTGCATCTCTTGCAGGCTGTAATGTTGGGTGGTAGGAGGAGAGGGTTGTCTGTGTGCATGAGGCAATTGCCGCATTGCCCCAGTATGCCTAGGTTCACCAGGTGGACTGGAGAAATCACCGGAAGCTGACCCTTGAACATGCCTGGTTTGGTGTTTCTTTTGTAGAGTTTTCCCTTACCTTGGCAAGGTACTTTGCAATTATACGCTGTTTAGTGCCTACGATTACTTTCTCCTTATATACAAGGAGAGTTAAGTGCTTTTATCAGTTTAAGGCTTCCTAGTGCTTTCCTGCAGGTTATAGGTCAAATGCTAGTCACATGGATTCAGATTTTAGTGCTACTACTGAGAAACCAGCTAGTTCTAAAGGAAAATTTGCAAAACAGACTTTCTGGCACCGGCAGTAGTTTAACCTTAGCCCTGTGGTGCTGTGCGATGTGCAAAATCACACAAACACGTATTTTTAAGCCAGAAAGTTGAAAGGGATAAATATTTTATTTTAAGTTTGTGCAGCAGCTTCTCTGGCTTTATCACTCACTCACTCACTTCTACTCTCTCATCATCACAGATGTAGATGTTAATAATGAGGTCATTGGTTATTTAGATAAAATTGGAATACCTCCTGGCATTGGTATAGATTTGGAGGTGAAGGAACACTTTTCAGTAGCTCCCTCCTAAAAGAATTTCTTATACTGTAAATCTTAATAAGAACATTTTTAATGTTCGATAAGCCTGTATCCTTCCCAAAAACAGATGTGAGACTAATGAGTTTACCAGAGTCTAAGCACTAACAGTCCTTCCTGTTCTGACTCCTTCCAACTAATCTTCTCAGAGCTTTTTTTGGAACTAGATTCTCAGCCACCTACCTTAAGGAAGCCCAATACGCTTCACAGAGTTCAGAAGTATGGCATATTACTGTATGGAAACAAGTTTTTATAGACCTAGTTGCTGCTAAGTGGTCAAACAAATTGTCTACTCTAAATACTCTTCTGAATGAAAGAGCAAACCTTTAGAAAGGCAAGAGAACACAATTTCTCTTATCTCATCTCATCTACAATTTAAAATCTCACTGAAAACATACATGTGAACAAGAGTCCTACACTTGTTACACCCCCATTACTAAGCTCCCGCATTATTTGGATTTTATTCCATCTGTCTTTTAAAATTCAATCTTTTTAAAATCCCACTGAGATTATACCTATCATAGATTAGTACTAGGCTAACTGCCCTTGCAAGCCATTTTAATCCTAGCCAATTATCCGTTGTGAGACTCAAATCCTGCACCTTCTGTTTGTAAGACAAACACCTTACCCATTAGGCCACCCTCTTAAACCCTAGCAGCAAAACAGTCCTGGCCTTGTACCAACACTTTTACTAAGTCCCATTCTTAGTCAGCTAATCGAATAACCACCATAAAATCCTTGCACTTTTTCTCCTGTTTACAGGCCTCATGTGTATAACTGCTTAGATAAAATATGCAAGCGCCTCATCTGCTGTCTGAATATAAAAAGTTCAATAGAATATTATACATAAACTGTAAAATAATATGGGATGTTCTATAGATATGTGCCACATTAGTATGTTGTAAATACTATACGATGTACTTAACACACTGAGCACCTGCTAAATTATATTTACATCTGTGCCACATAATATATTTTTATTTGTTGCCCTTGTAAATGCCTGTAATATGAATGTGGAGTTTTTCTCCTAGACCTCTGTTGTATAAGGGTTTATCTAGTTGACCATTCTCAGTAATCAACGGCAGATAGAATTACAAGTAAATAACCAAACAAAGCTCATGCTTTAGCCATTAAGACAATTAACTGTCCATATGGTGATGTACAATAGTGAGGTCATTTGTTAAATGATTGTTCTACAACACTGTAATAAAGATGCTTCTTTTAAGGAGAATGTGGTAAAATTTAGTTCAGGCAGCAGATGTGATGGGATTGTGTTATAAAGTGAGTTTGTTTCTACTTTGTATAGGCAAGAATGGTGCAGTATAAGGAAAATATGCATTTCTGGTACAAACAGCAGCAACAGCTGACAGGAGGAATGCAACAGAAGTCACACTAAGTCTCTTAGGAATGATATTTTCCTTCGATTTAATAAAGATCACACCTCAAGAGTCCTTATAACAGCTGAAAGACTACTTTAACTGAACAATTCAAAATAGCTAACACCTTGGCATATGCTACTAAAACACTAGCTATTTCTAGCTGTTAAATAAAGTCAGGTTTTAGCTTTTATAAAGATTTTAGTGGCATGAACATTATCAGCTTCTGCAACATATAAGGAGTTCTGGTGAAAATTCTTCTTTCATAGTTTTTCCTTCTACTTATACAGGACTAGATTAGCTGTTATCCTCTGCCCTAGTCATGGATCTCCAAGACAAAGCAGCTATATTGTCTGAATTTATGATGAACTAGTATCAGTTACAGATAACTGGTTAGGAGAGATACTCACTGGTGGTCACAACACTTTCTTCTCCTTCACTGCCAGTACCAGATTCAGACTCCCAAGTATTCAGGTCATGACAGCTATTCTTTTTCAATAGGTTATACCATTGTGAGCCACCATACCAATGCCCCTTTGGATATAAGCAGTGACTTTTATTTGAGGATCCTTCTGATATCAAAGAAAATAGAATACTGAAAGATTATACTAGATCTGGCAATCCTCATCTGGTACACAAAGACAAAACAAAGTATATAATGTTTATCCTATACTTGCTTCCTCCTCTTATGCAAAGTGTTTGGCTTGTAAATTTGAATGTCATACATATGCATCTCCACAATGCTATCCACAAGGTCCACAGAGAGGTCATAAGGTTTTGAGTAGGGAACTGTAACTACCAGTTCATATTTGTAACATCTGGTCCTTTAATAGACCCAATGCACATCTAAGTAAGGGAGCTTTAGGTGGACAAAAAAACTGGTGTGTTTAGCTGTCTGCATGAGAATGATTACCCAATACAGACGTAATATCTGTAGACACTTTAATAGATCATACCACAAACTCTCAAATACTGTGACAGACTGGACATTTCTCCAAGTTACTGGAAATCCAACATGCTTCTTTCTCAGATAAAGGCAGGCCTGGAAGCCTTACAGAATCCTATACATTCTTCCCTTTCACAGAGAAGGGCACCATTAATGTTGGAATTATTTTCTCCTCTGTATCAACAAAGCCAACTAACAGCAAGGACATTCCTAGAACTTTTGAGGAATGTGTCTTTATTCATTTTCAACAGACCCAGACCCAGAATTCATGTGAAGAAATTGTAATGGCATCTGCATGGATTATATTGTTATAGTGCCCAATCCATAAAGTACACTGACTCTATCTTTAGTACAATAATTATACTGGTGTTACATCCAGACTTCAGTCAACCAATTGTTACATTTTCCTTTCTAAAACCAAGTCAGACCAGGACATTAGTCATTTTGTCAGCATATCTAGGGCTGCTAGCCATTGTCTCAAACACCCATCTCAAAATGCCATTATCCAGCCACCAGGCTCTAACAACTTTTCATTCATCTCTCAAACTAGGGTCACTGCAGGTAATATAATGGGCACATGAATTTGGCCATTGATAGGGTATCCCAAAGAAGTACCAAAGTTCCCTGCTAATCTCAGAAGGCTATCTGAAAGATCAGCTAATGTGGAGAGTGCACAGATATCTATTTTTCACTTAAGGTATTTTAGTTTGAATTGCCTGGTTGAATAGAAGATAGTTGAAAGTCCTCTGTCATTAACTAGCATTATGACCAGACCAAAGCAGACATGCTGCCATTACATTGAAACTGACAGTGTTTGACTGTTTTCAACTAACAGTGATTCATACACTGACCTCATTAAAACTGTCCTGCAGCCTTCCAAGTGTCTCAGCTCTTCTGTTTGGAGTTCATATCATTTGCAACCACAATTTTCCCCTTTCGTATTCTTCCACAAGCTGTATGTCCCACTGTCTTTCTTTACCTTAAGCGTAGTATTTTGTCTACAGTTATTGAATTGTACCCTTAACACCTTTTGACCCCTGAAAATGCTCCTGCCCAGCCAGCAAGTACAATGCATAGTCCATTTGTGTTAATGGGAGTATGGTAAACTTGTTAACGATTGTGTTACTTTATAAACACTGGCTTGGTAATTTTTTCTTGCAGATTACTTGAAGCATTTTACTTCATATTTTTTATAAATATCTAGTGAGAAGAAGAAAAAGAAAACCAGGTTCCATGCAGAATGCCTAATAAAAGCAACGTAAAGGTAAACTTAAATGCCATACACTTTTAGAGCAGAATGTATGTGTTTGTAATAAGTGTTGTGATACTGCCCTGTGCTGTGACCTATTCTGTCTATGCTCTTCCAGTTCAGGTGCAGCAAGAGGCAGTGCCCCCCAAATTAGAGTTGTAGATGGGACTAAATTAAATCCAATCACATTTTCTCCATATGCAGGCATTTGTCTATGAGCTTCTTCCATTTCTCTCTCTCTCTCTCTCTCTCTCTCTCTCTCTCTCTCTCTTTGTTTCTCGTTGGCTATACCAACAATACTCCCCTGTAAGTTTTGACATTCACCTGTTCTTTTTTTTTTTTGTTATTTAAAGTCATATTGACATTCTCAACCTTACTGCTAACATATGCTCTTAACACAACCTCCCCAAATATTAATAGCCACTTTCTTTGGTATTCTTCCATTGCTCTAGTTCTTTCCTATTTCAAAACTCTGAACATGTAAAAGTTCAATTCCTTCAGGGCAAATTCACAGACCTATTCCCATTCCTCAAGCATCCACAGAACATACGGATCATTTTGTTTATCCTTGTCCAGAATGTCAACATGCCCCCTTATCTTTCTTTCATACTCGTTTTATCTGCATAACCATTTATGTGATATTCTCTCACTTGATCCAAGCTTTATTCTTGACCTCTGATCTTTTTTAATTCTATCTAGCCATCTCTTCCATATCCACTTGTTCCCTCTATTCTAGTCCATCTGTCCCTAAGCAGGTCAGTCTCCTTTTCTGTTCTGACCTTTAGCATGTCTGTGTATATAATCCCATATCTTCCTTTCATTCTTTCTCTCCATTTGCCTACAGGCAAGACTTATCTGGAATGTTCCTCTTTCCCTTTTTCCACACGTCTTTGTCCTATCTTCACTCTGTCATATTAGCTATTAACTGATTATATGACAAATCTACTCCAGTTTTAAAGATTAAGATCTCTTAGTTTCTTTCAGAGCAGATATATTTTCATTTGAGGGTTAATTTCTACTAGAGATCCCCCTTGCTGTGAGAGTTTTGAAAATGGGGTGAATGTATTTCTCTGCTTTGAATGGACAGAAGATTGCTGATGGAAGGTGGTGTCACATTTTGTTTAACAAACTATGGCTGCCCTAGCCAAAATGGTGCCATCATAATTGCCTTTTTTGTTACTGCCTTTAGAAGCACATTTGGCATTGAAAAGATATACAGAAGATACTGGTTGCTTAGAACTGAGTGGTTTATTTTGTCAGTGCTACTGAGAGGGTGAACTTGAAACAAATTAGAGTAGATTGATGGTACAGATATGAAACAAATACATCTCTATCTGACTACTCCCAGTTATTTATTATGTCTTATAACAAAAGTCATGCTCAGAGATCAACTTTGAAAGATTTTATTCTTTGTTAGAATGTCTGCTGTTAACTCTAGTGACTTTGAATATCAGTTGCCTGCACCATTGTCATTATTTATTACCTTCTCAACTGGCAAGAATGAACCCCCATTTGTAAATGGTAACACTATATCTGAAGGTTATTTGTTATTCTCTACAAGTCACCTAGCTGAAATACTGTCATTTTCTTTGTTTGCATTTTTGATGATAGATGAGTGGGAGAATTGTAACGTCGAATTCTAATTGAGTGCTACATGTGGGTTTATTGCATTTTGAAGCTTTTTAACTTGGAAAATCTTCAAAATACACCCTGGGATTCATGAAGCTTGCGCCAGGCGCAGGCGTGGCATAGGCGGAATAACGCCAAATATGGCCGTCGAGCGATTCAGGTACGATCCAATACCACGTGCACTACCGGCATACGCCAGACCTGCACAGCCCTCAGCATAGGTATGCTAATCACCCCATGTGCAGTGTCGCACCATGCAAATGAAGGCAGATAGTGATTCACGAAGTGGTGCAGGTGTAGCGTAAGCCCACGGAAATGTAAACCAAAAAACACGGTTTACATTTTCCCAAACAGAACATCGGAGCTATGGAAGCGGACCAGACTCATGTATTACAAAGTTAACATATGCCAATGGATAAATACACAGTCAATGGCATAAGAAAAGATGCACAATACCTAAAAAACAACATTTAATGTCATGTCCACAGTAACGCACAGTACAACCGCAGGGCATTTGTGCGCAAACTGGAACATAAAGAAAATATATAAAAATGTCATAAAATTGCAATGTAATACAAAGCAGGTTTACACCATAATACACAATGGTAGGCATGGAACACCACAACCAAGGTGCAAGGGTTGCTAAGGGCCTGCGACAGTGTTTGGCGCTGTAACTTGAATTAGTAGTCAATGCCATGCAAATGAGGCAGATAATACTGAATCACAAATGTCCCGCCGGATGAAGGTTGAACCATACGGTGCAGTGCTATAATACCGAGGAGTGGCTCAGAGGAGATACATGACATCAGCAGAGGGGTGTGCCACCGTAGCAGCAAGCACATTGGAGCAATGCAAACTGGCCTGGCCATTGCTAAGCAAAGCTGCAGGACAGGGGTGGGGAGGAAGGTATAGAATCATTTAGTTGAGAGCACACATGGTGCCCAAAAGTGCATGTGTACGGGGATGAAAACATGCCCGAAACCCAGTAAGCGGATGCACGCAGTGCGAACAATAGCACAAACAGGAAGGTCAGGGGAAGAAAAGAAGGAAATGCCAAAGTAGGGTAATTGGCTTACTAATGAGCAATCAACACCAATCAACTCACGGCGGCCAATCGATGGCAGCTGTCAAGTCTGCTCACAGAAACCTGCAAAACAGGATAGGGGAGGCATCGGAATGCAAAGAAAGGAGGGGAGGTATTGGATTGCAAAGATAGGAGATCTGTCATAGCAGAGCAAAGCAAACCGACAGTAGACCGGCAATAGCACACATTACGCAAGATACGCCAGGTCTAGGAAAGTACAAATGAAAGCAGGCTGCTGGATGCATGCCAGAAAACGGTAGGTGGAACATGCAGAAATGTAAAGGGAAGGTCAAGAGGTAATCCACGGCAGCCAAATGTAATTCAACACCAAAGGCACCACAATAGTAGTTTCGGTAGTAAAACACATAAGATACCCTGTAGCTACGATCGTAACATACACACCCTATGACATCATCGGTGCTCACAGCACAATAGTATAAAGTGTGAAAGCACTCTACACACACCTGTGAATTCCCAAACACTGCACCATAGGTGTAAACACACGGGGAACTTTTAAAATGTACATGTTGGGAGCTGCCATAGCTGTGATTCATCAGCATGTGTTAGAGACTGATGGTGTTGTGGAGGATGATGCCGACAACCACCGCAGGCCCCGGAGGAGGAGAAGAGTGTTCAGACCAAGGGTAACCTACCAGGGGCTACATGATCTGGAGATAGTAGAGCGTTACAGGGTGGAAAGGGACATCTTACAGCAAATAGTGGAGCTGTGCCGGCCACACCTGAGAACCAGAAATAACAGAGGGGAACCCATCCCAGTGGACACGAAGGTATGTGTAAGCATGTAAATATATAATGGGGATCTCACAGGCATCAGCATCTAGGGTACTACACCAGTTCCTGGATGCCATGTTACCACATGCCAATGAGCATATATACTTCCCCTGAACTCAGGAGCAGTTGGCCAGCAATATGCGTCACTTCCACCATGTGGCACACTACCCGGAGGAACTGGGTGCGATAGACTGCACGCACATACAAATAAAGTCACCACCCAGTGAGCATGGTAGGCGCTACATAAACCGCAAGGGACTCCACTCCATCAACTGCCAGGTCATGTGCAATGCCCAGGGCATTATCATGGATGTGTGTGCTGGCAGCCCTGAAAGCTACCATGACTCCCATATCTGGCATGCCTCACAGCTGTATCAGGTATTTGTCAGGGGGGACATCCCACATGGCCACCTTGTGGGGGATGCTGGCTATGCACTGGAGCCGTGGATGATGACTCCCATCAGAAATGCACACACACCCATGCAAGAACGCCATAATGAGGCACACGCACAAACCAGAATCATCATAGAGCATGTGTTCGGGATGCTGAAATCACAGTTGCGGTGCTTGGACACATCTGGTGGAGCCTCGCAGTACTCTCCAGGCACGTGTGCCCACATTGTCATAGTATGTGCCATGCTAGATAATATGATCCTGCGGAAACAGCTGCAGCAGGGACAAAATAGTGAAGGCCCTCATAGCCCACTGCAATTGCCAAGGCCATCACAGGCACAGAGGGATTCATACCATGAACATACTGTGCCAGCCCCAGTAGGCAGATGGAGGCATGCCCAATACACCTATGCTTTGGCAAAGAGGGAACATGTAGCACATACTCTGACAGTGTAGGCCCGTATGGACTGACACACCTCTCCACCTGCACACACAGTAAAATGGATGGCACACAAGCACAACCACCTGTAAATTGTAATGTATAGGTGTCTGTGTGAATCCCACATAGGCAGCCCTCAAACATTGTACACACAACAGCTATTGGAACAAGGAATGTCAACACCTGAAGAGTACATGTGCCTATCAGCATATGGTGGTGCTGTGTGCATAGGTTCCCAGGTACAACAGTAGGTACACGGCCGACTGTCAGAGGCCATACACCAAATGGGGCAAACAATGTCCGCTGTCGCCACAACATCGAGTAACCAACTGTCGCATAGAGGAGCAGGGGCAATCGTGGGAGCACATGTGTGTAAGCACTGTTCTGCACACACTCAGCACAGAGTCCCTGTTGCGTTAATGAGGGGCTCCACAAAATATAATCATGGATGTTGTGTCAAGGCATGGGGTGTACCCATGACAGGTATTCGTCACTCCAGCATGCTCCACCCACGGTCGTTTGAAGGTGTAGCACAGTATCGTGTGTGGCTCACTGAGATATACATACCCAATGCCGGAGCACATCCAGTAAACATCACATGGACATACCATTAACTAGAATCATCAATATGTAAACTAACTGAGTTACCCATGTGAGTGCAGTATGGAGTAACAGCCGTAGTATACTCCACGTACAAAATGACATAACACGTGTACAAATCCCAGATGGCCATATGTTAAATGCAGTGACCGTCGTGCATGTTCCCGGTCCCATGTCCTGCAAAGGATGTAACGTAATCCCGAAGGCACGAGTAATGCATGTCGGATGCAGGTCAGTAGATCATGTTTAGCACACGTTACCGGGAATATGCATTGCCCACTGCTGGTAAGCGACGTTTAAATATGACTATATGGATATGTGCGAAACAGGGATAAGCTACTCCGAATATCGCGCAGATCACGGTCAATGATGTCCAGAACAGGTGAAACCAGCATTATTCACCCCTGTACTAATAGCGCCTGCTCTGAAGGGTAAAACAACCACTGCCAGATGTAGAACACGCAATCATGTATCGAATCACCTAACACTATTGCTAGGCAAGATGTACCTATGGTAGGGTTGCCACCTCTTCAAATGACTAATGTGGGACATACGTCAGATGCCTGCAGGCCGACACATACACCCGGTCAGTACAAAAATCAGAACTGCACTGTTTTGCCTAGATAAAAGCTCATTCTTGTAATGTTGACTTACTTATTCTGTTTGTTGGTTCAGATACAGAATAACTGTTTTATGCGATTATTACATCAACTATAGGAAATAAGTATGTTCTAAAATCACAGGACATTTGCCATGTTTACAAATATTTTTCAGGGCACAACTGCCCAAATAGGGACTGTCCCTCGCAGAGTGGGACAGCTGGCAACCCTAACCTATGGCAGGTGTGTAATGTGACATGTACAGACACAAACGTGCGGAGTCCAGGAAACAGTATACACCAACAAGTATACAATGAAAGGTGTAGCTTGCCTGTCACTTTCCCCGTCAGATATACACACACACACATATATATATATATATATATATATATATATATATATATATATATATATATATACATATATATAATACAGATAGAAAGGGCAATAGAGTGATATATGTTGATATATACGGATTCAGCGATATCTGCAACTATATATAGATAGGTCAACGACATTCATAACACCTTGGAGGTACAAATAATCAGGATACCACCAACTATGGAATGTGTAACATACCGACATGCATAACCACGAGGCTAAGAGACCGAAAGAACACAGTACCGGAACAGTAGAACCGGGAGTAATAGTATGATGATATGAATGGATAAGTAGTCACCGCTGCCGGTGTTGCGGTCCACGTAGGTACTGTGTTCAACTGTGTTTGTGAGTGCCGTAGTCTGTGCATGTGTGTGTTGAGGGTGCCGTGCGCATCCCCGTGTGACTGTAATGTGTGTGTGTGTGTGTCCGCATCATGTGTCTGTTAGTGCCAACTCGGAGGTAGATCATTATGGTAGGTGTGGGTATAGCTAGCCGTAGGCATACTGTTACCACCTGTCCCACATTAGGAGGGACAGCCCCTCCCTGGGCAGGTGTGTCCTGACATAAAACATTACAAAGGGCAAACGTCCGAGATCGTAGGACATTAATATGTTCCATATATAATGTAATAGTAGCATTAAATAGTTATGCCTGTATGTAAGAAACGTGAATGTTACATGCAATATGATAAGTAGCCAAAGTGCCACAACAATAGGTATGTATTGAAGATAAAAGTATGTGCTATCCTGTGTACTGACCGTGGCTATGTGTTGGTCTGTAACACCACTGTGTGTCCCGGAAGTGTCCAACAATGGCCATATGAAAAGGTGGCAAAGAATGGCAAAGAGGTTCTGTTACCAACACAACTGCAATGACTGCAAATATCTGGGACAGAAATACACGGGATAGCTGTCATGTAGACATATCCCTTTACATATTGCTGCAATTCCGGAGGTATGGAAGTATCAACCTCACCTGCATACTATAAAGAAACCAATTAACAATGGCCCAATGTACAATCCCGTAACATAAGTCTACTAACTGATAGCTCTGTAATTAGGGACAGAGCCCACACACATATACATGGAATATGTAGAAATGCAAGCCCCAGAAACCTGTATATGCTACGTACACCCACCGACATCCCCCACACTAGAAACTATAGCAGTACAGACTGTAATAACAGCACAAACATCCAGTCAGTCAATTACAACTGCAGAACCGTCAACATACCTTGTGAGAGACACAATTAAAAACGCCATGCAAAATTGCAGCCATTGTAAAATGGAACAAACGGCGATGTTACAGGTTTTGTTTGCAATAGTCCGTTAACAGACGTTGGGATGACAGGTACACCCACATGTTGAACCACATACTCTAGCTGTCACACACAATCCACAGGGGACATAAATCCAAAGTATACTTGTCTCTATGCATAGCAGTTGCAATTACACATAACAAAACACAATACAGGCTGTCTCCCCGAAGGTAGGGCAAATGGGAAACGCCCAAGTGCAGAAGTCAATTAGATCCCACTGTTGCCACGTAATTGGTGAATGGAGTAGCTGCACAGCTGATATGCAAGTAATTAGTCACTCAGAAACACCAATAGGTGGCAGGAAACCACATGTTACTGGTATCGACGTATATAAGGAAGACTTGCCAGACATTCAAACCGTATGCTCATACAAAATACCCGTGTAAGCAGTGTGAGAGAGATAGAGACGAAGTCCGTAATGATAACAAGGTATGTAGAACACTCGGTATGTAAGTTTATGTATAGCATGTTTTGTATTAATTATCTACCATATGTATAGCCAGGTTTGCATTAATTAAAAGTGTCCGCAATGCATAACGTGGGAAAAGGTATTTATGTAGTGATGTCTTGCTGAGCATACTTAAGCTTGTAAAAACTGTGCGTCCAGCAGTGGGCCACAAGGTACACATCACAGACACCACAAGGGATGCTACATGAGGGCTTTAAACAGAACAATTACATACAACCCGCCATCAGTGGTAGGGTATGTCCAACAATTACATGCCATAGCCGGGGATAGTATATGTTGATATACTGTCACAGTAGGCATGTGTATGGGCATATAACGACAATGACATGTCTAAGGTGGTCCCGCTGTGCAAGTATGCTTTGCATTATGGGATACTATGTAAAATATGTTTAATGTATAGTATTGTAGGTAGATATGTCAGATATTCTACACAGCATAACAGGCATATCATGCATACCAAAGGTATCGTCTATTGGCATGTACAATAACAGGATACATATGGCTTGTAGGCACGGGACATTGTAATAGCATGATAGCTAATCTAAATGGAAGGGCTAGCAAGTAACCATGCACAAAGGACATGCAATAGCTTCACAGGTTCATAGTGGGGTACTATGCAGTCTGGCAAGTCTAGGTGTAAGCACAACTACAGTGTTCACACCAGTGGCACCTCTCTAGGGTAGTGTCTTGTGATGAGCAGAGCCATGTGTTACCTGCTCCTCTGCACAGTACAGCCACTGCAGTGATCCCTGGCGTACATGTGTCTCCCAAACACCAAGGGAGATATCACATGAACAGTGCTACTGAGTGTCCCTGCGTGATGTACATAGGAGTCATGTTCCAAAGAATGATGAGTGTCCGGTTTGGGAATGTAACTCTCAAGCACATCCCACTCATTGTTGTGTGTGTGCACATGTCCATGAGCATGTTGCTCACAGTGGCATTTGCGTATGTCGCGTATGTGGAGTATATCCATTAATATTGTTGTGGACATGGGCCCTGTCTGTTCAGCAGAGGTCACCCCTGAGTATGTAGTATGCAAATGTGTACAGATGTGGTGTCCGTAGTTCAGCCGCATACCTTAGCTGTCGGAGATCGATAAACATCATGGCGTGTTAATGTTGTGGTATGTAAAGCTGTAGCTGTTGTGCAAGGTACACCCTAAATGGGTGGTGTACCCTTGAATGTGTGTAGAAGTCTTGAGTTCAGAGGTACAATGGGTGCCTATGTACCAGCTACACACCCAGTACAGATAAGTGTGGCCATGTAGAAGGATATCCATGCCACAGTGGCAATACAGTAATCACAGGAGTGGGTGTGACATACGTGTGTACTACAAACATGTACAATGTGACATGTAAGTAGGGGACTACCACCTATGTGATAGTGGGTGAATGGTGTAATGCAAAGGTGATGTCCATGGACCTTGTGTCATGCAGCTTGAGGCCATGATATTCATATCAGGTATCTGTCACAGTGACACCCATATGGATGGAGTCAGTATCAGCTGGTGGATCAATCATGGTGCTTTGTATGCAGAGGTTTGTAAAGCTAGGCGGGGAAAGTCCCTCTGTGCTAGCCTGTACCTCAGGGAAGCATGTACTGAACATGAGGGGCCCAATGACTGAGGACTGTGGTATGCCAAATGTAACTGAAATGCAGTAGGTACTATGGTATGCTACCCTCATTGTGTGTGTCCTGTCCATGAGCCACATTGCATAACATCCACAGACATAGGATACAATGTGCAGGTGGATGTGTATGTTGTCAATACCAGAATGGAGAACGGTGCTGAAAGGCAATGAGAGGACAATATAGGATGTGTGGACTCCCGTACCATCATCAACTACCCTGGTAACTGTATGAAAGGAGTCCACCAGGTGTAGGGGCCATGCTCCAACCCTAACAAGTCCAACCTGGGTGGCATCAAAGGACCGGAGCCCAACAATGTCTCTGTGAATGACATCCTTGATGATGTGCCCCATAGCTGTGCAGAACAGTCCAGGCAGGTGTGTAGGACTATAGTCCCACTCGTGCATTGTGGTGCCACCTGTGTGGAGTGTGATAAATGTTGCTGTGTGCCATTCAGGGGCCACAATGTCTGATACAAGGCTATTACTGAATATGGTGGCCTAGTGGGGAGACATGTCATTCAGAGGTTTGTGGACATCACAGCTTGGGACTTTGGAAGGTGACATGGGACCAGTGTCCCAGGACATATAGAGTACAGGTTAGTACTGTGTAGGTGTGACCGCAGGGACACCGCAATGTTCCTGCATGGATTGTGGCCCTGTAGTGAGTGAGAGGGTGTAATGTTACCATTGAATCCATCCGCCAGCATGTTGCCAGCATCACCTGGGTCTGTAATGTTCCTGAGTGACTGTTGTATGTGAGAGCAGATGTGGGTGCTGCCATCGACTACTGACATACCACCATAACGCCTTGTGGTACACCTCGGAACGTGTCGCAGTAATGTTTACGTAGCTAGTCTTGGAGTATGTGATGAGGGATCCCATGGCCCTACCAAGGCTGACCAGTGAGCTACCCCACCCATGGGATTGTACACCACTGTTCAACAGCCTCCACCTGTTGTTGTACATTATGTCTATGGAACTTGACCACCACAGTGGCGTCTGTTATCTGGTGTGTACCATCATGGCTCTGTGTGGAATAGCATGATCCATGCAGTCGTGTATGTGCTAATGAAGTGCACTGGGGTATGTTTCAGCATTTGTATATGCATTGTCCATCTGCACGGGTGTCATGACGTTAACAACTGCTGTCATAAGACATCTGTAGTAGGTGTTGTAGTACTCATGTACTGTGTATGCCATGAAGGGTGTGGTGCTGGGAGGTGGCTAACAAGGTTGATTAGCATATGTTCGGAAACCATCAATGAGGGGATAACCCCAGGTGTGGAACACCAGTCACATGTTGGTAGTGTTCATGTCAAGGTTAATGTTGGTTTTGGAGGTGGTGTGTATGGGTTGATCCAGCCGAGGTTATGACTCATGGATGTGTCAGTACATCAGTGGCTATCCCAGTTAAGTGTGGGGTAGTGTCAGTCACACATCAGTAGTAGCTGTCTGAGCCATACTGTCCAGTACACCAACAAATGAGGTCTGATAACCGTGGGGTATGATGATGAATCTGTAGCTTGTTACAATGTGTATAGCGGTTCCGGACACAGTTAGTTGCACGTGGAGCACCTCTGATGCATTGTGCTAAGTAACTAGCCAGGATGTGTGTACAATATAGTGGGATATGGGAACACCTCAGTTGTGGGTGTGCCAGTCCAGGTATGTGCCTGAAAGGTATGGTCTCTCTATAACCTGTCATTGCAGGTGTGCTCTGCAGAGCCTAGAGGCAGGTCCCAGTCACTGCAGAGATATTGGAGTGATGCATTATAAGGTTTGCCTTGCCTGTGTGCATCACAGAGGAAGATGCAAGCATTGTGTCACATGACCCCATGTCTTGCTTGCCAGTTCCCGTTCTGCCGGTGACTGTTATTGGAAACTGTGCAAGACGGGCAGTATAGAAGCAGCAAGAGCCTTACATGTGATCTGTACTCCCAGGGCTGACAGGTGCAGGTCATCTGTGCCAAAGCATTGTGTGTGACCAGGTCAATCAAAGCGGACGGATACCAGATGCCTGTGGAATGACAGCAGAAGCATAGGCAACTGTTGAAGTGACACAGTCAGTCATTGTACAGTGGTATCGGGTCCGGATGAATGCATAATGCTCCCCAGGGCTAGGCCCACACCTTCAGGGCTACAAGACTGGTGAGCTATTGCATGTCCCTGCACATGTAGTCTGTGAAGTGGCATCTCAGGGCAGTCACACTAACATGGAGAATGACAGTCACATTGTACCTGGTGAGGTGTGGCATGGGTGCATAGGTTATGTTGCAGAACCAGTTACCCGACAGCAAGATATAAGTGACTATCTCCTTGTGTAGCCTGCTGTGTGGAACTGCAGTGTGACCGCCTACAGAGTCACCTATGACTGGTGTGTTGTGTATGCTATAACACCCTATTGGCTGTATGTGATGGGCACACATGAGTCTGTGGGCTATAAGTTGGTGATGTTGTGTTCCGTGATGGGGGCTGCCTCTGGTGCCTACACAGAGTATGGAGAGGTACTGCACAAGTTGTCCTTGTATGTGTGGCCTGTGGTGGAGATCATGTGAGACTATGTGATGAGTGGGGTGTGTTGCGAATGTTACACATCCCCACATGACTGTCAGGTGCAGCCAGGGTTGGTGACAGCATTACCCCCAGCAGGGCTGCATAACTGCATCCCCCACAGGCTGTAGTATCGTATGTTGGGAGGTGAGCATTTAATGTGTACATGAGACAATTGCTCTATTGCCACATGTACGACATATCCGTCATATAGACAGGCAATAGCAGTGGTACATGACAGTTGGACATGCCTGTATATACAACCATGTCTCACAGGATATGTGCGTTATGTGTGTACAACAGCTGTTGTACCATAAGCAAGCTGGAAATCTTAGGACAGCCAGTGGACCTGTGGGAAATGGTGTGGAATGGGTGCTATATTAATCAGTAGCTTATGACATGCTCACAAGTTCTGAACAAGTGCCTAGCATGACCATAAAATACAGATAGGGTGTTGGATAATATCAACCCACGTGTGGTGACGACAGTCATAATGGGTGGCACTGCACTATAACCCTGCTGAGTCTGATGTGCATGTCCATGAACCATTATCACTGTAGATGTTAGCAGTACAGATGTACAAGACAGTACGGATGTGTGATTACAAATACCTTTGTATGTCACAGGAGTGTTCTACCAGTGGCCTGTTGACAGACTCACAACTACAAAAGGTGCCAGAGTGACATGTGCATATCACACCAGTGCCAGCTACAGTAGAACAGGGTTAATGTGTTGTACTCCACCCTCATTGTAGCCCATACCACACAGACAAATGTTAGGCATCTGTGTATGTAAGGATGTGAATGGCCATGACCTATGAGGAATAGCTGTGTCAGTGTTGTGAACAACATACAGAATGGGCTGTGTGGGTGAGGTGTGTGACATATGTGCACATTCCGATGGATGATATCAGCATTGTCACCGCTAGGTGAACATCCCTGTTCCCATTAACTACCACCTAGGCTGTGGTCAACATTATGGACACTGTGTAAGGGATGGTGCTGTGCAGTACACCTCCCTGCCTTGGTGACTCTCCAGGCCCCTTGGGTAGTCATATGTAGCACCCATGTCATGACAGGGTGCCATCCATGAGCACGGAGATCATTGGACAGGCATATACAGCACTGGGGTGACCAATATTGGATCACATATCACCTTTAAGGGGTAATGGCCATGCGTGGATGGGTGATACCAGCCTTCACAATCCTCACCTCCACTATGCAGCATGCTGTCTACCTTGCATAAAGACATTTGCTACACCATGATGATGGACATGCTACATGTCCATATCCTGATCTGTAAGACATACATCATGGACAGCCACCGTCATAATACTAGGATCGCCACATGCTGGACAGATCCCTGTGCCATACATGTGACATACTCCTGCCAAACCATGCAACCCTGTCCATCAAAGCTGCACATGTCATCCCAGTCATACATGGTGTGATGGCCGCATGGTAGATGTAGTATCAACTGTCCGGATCAGTAATGTGTCACTGATGCACCTCGCGGTGGCATAATGGCTGTCTGTTACAGCTAGGAAACCTTGCCCGTACATGCTATGGTTGATAACCATCCCTGCGAATGACGTCCGACTAGCCATTGTCCCATGTCTATCACATGTGCAACACAGGCGATCCGTGGCAGGATGTTGAACAGCTGTACAGTGCTGTGTAGATGTATATGGCAAAACACATGCATGTACAGGTGTCCATGCGTATGTGTGCATTGTCACTGCTCAAGTCCAGTAAGGCTGTGTCTGTGTAGATATGTGACATATACACAGCATCAAGGTCAACAGCATTACCATGGACACATCCAGGCATGTGCAGATAGGTAAGAACACCAGTGCAGGCAAATAGACATGCCCACATCAAGACAGCATTCACATGGAGTATGAACACTGTAATGAGGTGACATACATATATGGTGATGATATCCAATGCATAACGGGTGTTACATGTGTGTGACACAAACACGTCAGTTGTGTCAGTGTCATGATGATTTGCAAAGATATCTGTGCAGATGTACTAGATGTCAGAGAAATATATGTGCAGCAGTATCTCTGTACATCTCTGAAACTGTGACCTGTCACCATCATTATTTCTTACAGATAATGCCTCGTACACGCCTTCCAGCGTACAGCCGCCAGGAGGATGATGTCCTCATCCCGTACCTCCATGAGAAGTATGAGGTGTTGTTCAGCCATGTGCCACAGCATGCCCAGCAGTGGGATGACCTGTGGCAGGATCTACGCAGGAGGGTGAATGATGTGGGTGGCCATAATCGCACCTACCAGCAGGTGCACAGATACTGCACGGACTTGATATGACATGCAAAACAGCATGCCACTGAAATCACCAGGGAACAAGGTGGAACAGGTGGTGGGCCATCAACCCAGCCCCCACTCATACACACCGAGAAGCTACTGGCCAGTCTGGGAACACCCTCAGAACAGCATCCACACACACACTAGCTGCCATCGTGGAGGTGGGTGTCTCCCAACCAATGAGCCTGGAGTTGCCTGGTAAGTCAGTACTGCACATATGGCTATTATATCCCATTTAGTTGCATGTGTCACTGTACATTATGTAAAGTAACAACATATGCAAGGTATGCGGACACACATGCTGCATACTACAGTATGCTACCCTGTGTATGCACACATGTGCATACTATAGTCTATTATACAGGTGAATGTGTTAACATGCACAGTACACCCTGTGGCTGTCATACAGCCATGGATAATGTTCATACTGCTGTGTCACCCCTATACAGGTACCTCTGGCGTGCCGCACAGACATGAGTCCGTTGCAGGTGAGACTGTCATCAGTATCAGGCATGTTAAAGCATAGATCTATTTGCCATGTGGCCAGTTAACAGTTGCACACTTCATGTTCGTTCCAGTCACGATATACAGGTCGCATCAGCCATCAGTCACACAGGCAACCCATGTGCAATATATACAATCAAAATGATACACCGACTTGCAACCACAGTAGTTGTCATTGCTACATGTGTGATCAGCTGTGCATATAACAGTGGAGGTGTTCTACAATGGAGGCATATGTAGTATGCATTGGAACAACATGTGTGGTACGCAAACAGTACCACACAGTGAGCTGTGAAATGGGCAGCCTACAGGTGTCACCATTGTGTTATATGCCCCTGCATTGGGTGCACACATTCTGATGTGCCATCTGACATGTCCCAGACATGCAGTGTTCTGGCTGCAATATTGTCACACTATCCCATGACCCATACCCCACATACCAAACATGCAACCCGTTGTCTGCATAGCCCTGAGGATGGTGACATATCTGACATCTATGGGTTTATGTCATATGGGACAACACAGACATGTGAGATAGATGGTCATCACACACATTTGGCCAACACATGTGCACACATGGCCTGGTGGGATTTCCAGAGACACTTAGCCACACTGTAGATGTGATGTGTATACACCCTGTTGCACATTGTCCACACATGGTCCAATTATAGCCTTAGTTAACTGATTATACAGTTGATGTGGTACACTGGACATCCTAAAAGCCTGTGCACAGCTAGTGGAGGTTTCACTGAAGTCTACCATATAAGATCTGTTGAACATCACGACTGTGTCATAGCATGACAGTAGTCACCTGTACAGCTTCCACAGACATTGACACCATATCAGGCCACAGATACTGTACATTTCCCTTGCTGCTGTAGGACATCACCGTTAGCTGTGCATCTCGTGTGTGTGGTACATCAATGACATGTGGGAAATGGTGAATTGACATGTCCACTATGTGTGGACATGGTTGCCAGGCAGCTAAGACCCTGTAGTTGTTGTGCAGAGGTGTCATCTGTAGGTCCTCCAGTGACCTGTCACTTGACACAGCATGGTTTGGTGTGTATACACCTCAGCATCGTGGGTCACAATCCACAGTTATGTCATGGGTATGCATGCAGTTATGGCTATGCAATGTGTACATATTATGCATTGTACAGCAATATAGATGCCTCATGATGCCATGCAATGGTACGGTGTCTGTACTTCACACTGTATAGCAATGTAGACGGCTCACACTACCCTTCCATGCTCATGCACATTTGCTAAACATGCATTCTATCTGTAGGGCATACAGACAACACCGCAATGTGATGCCCATTACGATGCTGTACATGTGTCAGGACACCATTGTATCAGACATGTATGCATGTTAATGCACACGTCAGCAGATTACATGTCAAGGTCACGTCAGCCATGTGTACTGTTATCCCGTTCTGGTCCACATGGTGTATCACGGGGATGCATGCATACTACCATGATTGTGTGAACTGCATGGCTACTGATATGACACCTGCTTGCTGTAGTGTGCACCCCAGGGAGGTATGCTTACTAACACTATTAATGTCTGAGCTGCATGCCCTCTGCTGTATCACAGGCATGCTGCATGCCATCTGTCAAATCACATGCATGGTGTGTCTGTGTGTGTGTCTGTGTGTGTGTCTGTGTGTGTGTGTCTGTGTGTGTGTGTCTGTGTGTGTGTCTGTGTGTGTGTCTGTGTGTGTGTGTGTGTGTGTGTGTGTGTGTGTGTGTGTGTGTGTGTGTGTGTGTGTGTGTGTGTGTCTGTGTGTGTGTGTGTCTGTGTTTGTGTGTGCGTGTATCTATTGTAATTTAGAGTCTTTATTTGCATTCACAGGTGATGTAGGCGTGTTACCCTCCTGCGGTCCATCTGATGTTAGTGTCCCCACAGATACTAGCAGTGATGAACATATGCATGAGGTACAGGCAGGGTTGTCAGGGGCTGAATCTGTGCCAATGGTTGCCATCCCAGCTATGTCCCCCTCTTCCCTGCACACAGTTCTGCTGCCAACACATACCGCATCACCAGTGGCCATAGAGGAAGGACAGTCAGCGTCTGTTAGCGTGGAACAGGAACGTGTGGTGGCTACAGAAGGTGTGTCTACACACCATGGTGTCAGTGTAATGACTGCAGATGTGCCACACAGGCATGTGGCTGGTGCTGCTCATAGGAGGACCTCTGGCAGACATGCACCTGCAGGACAGACCGCAGCAGCTGGTATCACCAGACGCATGTTCCAGACTGTAATGGCGGCACAGGCATGTGCTGAATGGCAGAACAGAGAAGGGCAGAGGCTGCAGAGGGCCGCTATCCGTACCCTAAATGACAACATCCAGGCATTGGTAAATGCTCAAAAGCAGATTGCTGATATTCTGGACAGGTGATTGGGTGACATGGTCGGAATCCTTGACCATGGCATGGCAATCCGCGAGCGTGACCTGTCCGTGCTGGAACATCTGGTAGGGGTGAGGCATAGGCCATGTGGACGTAGGCCAGCTGCACCACATAGTGCAGGTCAACGTGAGCATGCCAGCTCACATGTCCGCTCCCATAGTGCTGATAGCAGCAGCAGTGCAGCTGGTACTGCGCTGTCTACACCAGGACACAGCAGGCCATGTGGACGTGGCCCTGGACGTTCCCAGTGGGGACATGGTTCCAGTGGACATGTGTCATCGGACAGTAGTCAAGCTGTACCTCTGCCTGGTAGTGCATGTGCAACCCCTGGCCGGCACAGGTCACGTGGCTGTGGCCGGACACAGTGAGCTGTACAACCTGGTCTGTACACTCTGGAGCTGTCAAAATTACCCCATGTAGGACTCACAAAAGGCAGATCTGTGTGCACACATACACGCACACAGCAAAGACATCTGTAGGGCACCACAACACCCACATGCATACTGAACAGACATGTCCAATCATATCACTGGCCCTTACCCACACACAAGATGTCATCCATTGGTGCAGCCTATGCCCCTGGCAAACATTATCACCCTGTGCATATGATGAAGCCTGTGCTGCATCCCTGTCATGCACGCCATTGGTGCAGGGACATGCTCAATGATGCACAGGGTGAACAGAATAGTGAGAAGTGTATATTACATTAGTTGTGTAAGAATAGTGAGAGAAGTGTATATTACATTAGTTGTGTGTGAATAGTGAGAGACGTGTATATTACATTAGTTGTGTACTGTTGACACGCACCAGACATACCATGCAGTACAGGTTTAGCATGCATTGTTATATGTTCACAGTATGTGTCTCAGTAACAACAGTAACAGCATGTTGGTAATGATGCCCTGGTTCCCTCCTTATGGTCTACTTGCATGTGCCTACAGGTAGCACTGTTTGCAGTCTCCCATGTGTAACTATGGAGTACTCACAGGCACATATGGTAATATCAGCACACTATACGTAGCCTCAGCCTGACTGTTGGACCGTCTAACATAACACAGATGTCCACACATATACTGATCCAGAAGCATGTGGGCAGTCTAATAGGCTACAGTGGCTAGAGACGTGACATCCATACCAGGTCACATCACAGGTATGTTGACATGGTGCAGGGGTTGTATACAGTGGTCTGGCCAATGAAAATGTTAGAGGCCACTTGATAGCATGAGGCCTCACTGTGTAGCAGTAATACCCTGTCAAATTACAAGAACATGCTCACACTCACGGGGTCAACAACACTATAACGCACACCCCATAGAGTTGAGGTGAGGACCCTTGCCTATGTGGTCATCACCATCACAGCACTGTGAACCCACATGATGCAACACAGAGAAAGAACATGTACAGGTAGCCAGTGCAGCTGAGACCGATGGCATCAACAGGGTAGTGGACTGCATCACCATGTGGGGTTAGGTATTCTGTGTGTTCTGTATGGTAGCATACACCCTCACTCCATGCACCAGACAGCCATACACACTTACATACACACACACACACTGTGTAGACCACAAATGTCATACACATATGGATAGCTGATGTGTGTGATACACACACCACACCTGCCTACGTCATGCTTTCCACACTGCAGTATGTACAGATCTCTACAACAGTGTACAGGGGTGTGTAACAATTGGGATGTATTCCCCACCATATGTGGCATATATGGTCACACAAGCAAACACACATGGCAGTACTGTGAATGATACACCTGCTATATGATGATACGTCTGACAGACATGCAGCAGTATTGGCCGCATTATGTGTACCAGCGCTACCTTTGGCAATTGTGCTGCTATATGCACATGGGTGGATGTAAGTGTTACAGGTGTCAAGTGACGTACTGTCGGTAACACCTGACCGCTGTGTAGGTTTTATGTCTCCACCATCAAGTAACGGTAACATAGCATACTGTTTGCACATGTAATGGTAGGATGGCGTGTGACACACCTGTGAGCCATCCACGGCAAACATCCATCTACACAGGTGAATCACCATTTTATGTACACACATCCATCCATACCTGCTGTACATCCTACCATACTGTCAGTATGTCACCATATACAGGTGTCAATGATGGGGCTGCATTGCAACTGCATGTTGTAGTTAGGCACAGATGAGTTACTTACATCAGCTACTGCACATGCATGGTAGCTGCATGCACACCACAGATTGTACATGCGTGTTGGTCCTACATGCCTGTCATGTAGCCATGTTTGTATGCATTGCAATTGGTGGACATGTGTGTTGACATACATAACACATGGACTGTTGTATGATATGATGAGTGTCATGGGTAACTAGTACAGAGGGAATGTGTCCTCGGTCAACATTGCTGCCTCATGTACTGTTAGCATTCAACAGCCATGGACCCACCTTCCATTTGCATGCGTATGATTGCTGTAGCCACTTGTCTGCATGGAGGACAGCAAAAGCTATGCTATGTACATATGTGTTGTGTGTGTGGTCCATGCACATATCCACTGCAATTACATGTATGACATAGCCAAACATGTGTGTTCGTTGGTGTACAGCAACAGTCATCTGTCACAGCTGCGTATGACCCAGGGCCCCTGGTATTTGTAGAGCTGACCTGGTTATGTACAGTGGTATCATTGCAATGCATAACACATGATGGAACCCGGTCGGTACATGT
>NC_056726.1:1370572183-1370717183 GCF_019279795.1 Protopterus annectens
GCTTTTCATACCTTCTGCATTATCTTGCGGTCGATAATGCTGCTTCCTCAGACATGTATCTGTTTCTAATCATACCTATCAACCTCCTAGTGCAAAACATCTGTACAAAGCCTGACATGATGGGGAGACAGATAGGGGCAGATTCTACATATTGCTCTTACAAACGTAGATAGTTGGCAGCATTATTGGTTTTGCATTAGTATGATCTTTCTGAGGGATTTGGGGTCTTAAACACATATGTGTATCATTATTTAATGATGTCAGTTCTCAGGTATTTGGCAGACAGGTACAGATTGTGAGAGGAACACACCACACATATGAGGTGTACATCTGCACATTCGTACTGTTATGCCAATACACACAATACATGGCACCATCACAGGCCAGTTACCATTACATTCCTATTGCAGGGCACATCCACCCACTGGGTTATATTCCTCACACAGGCCAACAGGTGCTTATCCACACTACTTATTCCATCATGTACCTTATGTGTAGGCCGGTATTTGCACTTTCCGTCAGTGGTAGAGCTCACGTACGAGTAAGGTGGACTGGACACTGTATCGGTGACACTGCATGACACCCTGAGGGACACATGTCATTTGAGTCTATTAACCTTCCACATTGACTTTCACAGGCCATACGTTGTAATTCACATTTGTGGACAAACATGCTTATGACTTGAACATGTTTTGTCATTTGTCCTGACATCTTTCTTCTCACCTGTCCACCTAGTATCACTAGTTCTGTACTTTTCATTAGGATGGATTACCTTCATACCTCTCACCTGTACACAATATGGGTATACGCCCTGGGGTTTGACCTATGATTCTGTTACATTTGTCATAATAATGTGCCTTTCTGATAGATTGCTGGCAAGCCATGACGGACTGTGCGGTTAGGTAATCATGACTAACATTTCTATTTCATGATTACTAACTCTCATAACATTCGTATTCCCGACTACGCAATTATTCTAGCAATGGTCTGACTTTGTCTGAGGTATATTTAATATAGCCCCTATTTGTCTGTCGTGTACTATGCCTTAGTCCAGCTGTCTTATTCTGACATTCTGGCAGGTATGGTTACCATCTTGGTCATATGCGTGTCCATCCATGATAATCGCCTACATGACACTGATATAGGTCCCTACGTCTTCCCCCAATGGTTTACACAATATCCAGTGGATGGGTTGCACCTTTTTGGTGAATATAGGTGTGTGCTATACCCACATAGGTATATTGATCACTCCCATGGGGCGTACCTAATAGATCTGTGCCAACCAACACCTTGGCCCATTTCTGTATACCCATGATTCCCATACCTGACACACCTCCACAGCACCCATTAGACATGTTTAATGTGAGCGATAATAAAGTGTGAGGACACTTCCGAGCACTCCCCACTCTGCGGATATCAGCTCATATGTCATACATTCAATCGACCCATGTGTTATTACCCTTGCACTTGCTACTGTTGCATGTACAACTATATCATAGTTGCAGCTGTGACGTCTTTTGCATCTATGATGGTTCGCACTTCGTACGGATCAATTTTTGGGGTCCTGCAAAGGACACCTATATTCATGTTTAACGTGTAGAACTTGCAGGCCCTGTCACACTGGTACTTTCTGGGAAATGGTTTGGAAACCATCGGTGTATTCTCCTTTCATGCATGTCTGTCTGTCTATCCATATTAGCTATACCATGACCTATTTGTGTACATGTGTTATATGTACAGGGACATATGTTTGTTGTGTATATATCTATTCATGTATCATGGGTGTATAGATATATATATCTGTACATATATACATCTGTCTGTACATTCCTCATCTCGTAATTTGCTTTGGATTATGTCTGTGGATATATGTGTATATATATCTCCATATCATACCTTTCAACTGTACAGATTTCCGCTGCATGTACAGCTGTTTGCCTCTTATCTTTGCTCCATTTTTCATAACCTTGTGTCTATCCGGCAAGTAAGTGGCATATCATTAAAGACTGACATTGGTAAATAATGACAAACATTTCAGGTTACGACTTCATACCCTTAAGAGAATCCATGCTAGTGACACACCTGTTATTCTATCCACTTTCTATGTTTGTTAGGGCAATATCTGGGGATTGTCCCTATTTGTACCAGTTATTGTCATGGTTTTGTCCGGTTTCGTACTTTACGGGTTTAACAGGTATGAGCCATGTACATAGAACGTGAGGAAAACATCATTCATTTTCTATTCTGAGTGGATTACACACGGGCAGGCACACTTGCATATCCTTATTGTGGGCTACATATGTTTCATAGATAATTGTGCTTCCATGAACTTCCATAATTCTGACTGTAACAGTTACATATCTATATTCCAATTTACAGACTACTGCGAAACACACGTTCACCTTTACATATTTAAATGTGTGTACTGCACGAACGCTTTCATTACACTTTCAAGTTATATGTGCAGTGGTCGTAGGTCAACCGGGACTGCATTCACGTTGGCCGGATACCGGAACCACTATTCTATTGGTGTTCTCCCTCATTGATATGCATACCCATAGTACTTAGCTACATCAACATACACCTCACTGCTTCACCTACGACACAGGCATCCATTCTCCTGCTGGGAAAAAGGCGGTACTACATATTACACATTCCCTATTGTCTACTGCTGTGGACTCCGGCTGCATTGTTAATCACTCCAAGGATATGCAGAACACCAAGGCATATAGTCCAGCCACATACAGGTCTTTGATTGTCAGGGTGTTCATGTAGTGATCTGGGTTTAGGCTTGTCCACCTGGTATACGGAACTTCCCTGGCCGAGGTCAGATGTCAGACGAAGCATATGTACAGGGTTTATCACCCTGCTTTGAAGTTTTACCTGTGTTAATAGACACAGGTGTGTGGGCACCTGTCAGCAGCTTATTCTGTTGGCATTACATATTATGGGTGGGGTTGTTACAGTCCATACTCCACAGTGAGGGGTGTTCCCATTCACATTTACATGTATACAGTCATACAGGGATTATTATTTTTGGACATGAATTGACTACAGGTATGCGGTTGTACATTACACAAGTGTGACGGGCTGTTCCTGTAAATATGTACCTCTCAACCTCTTAGAGCACCGAACCTGTGCAAAACCTACACGATGCGGGGACAATTAGGGACACATTTTAATGATTGCTCTTACAAGCTTAAAACGTTGATAGAATGCTAGGTTTTGCATTAGCATGACTTTTCTGCAGGTTGTGGAGTCTTATACTCAGTATATTTCTCATTATTTAGTGATGTCAATCCTCAGCTAATTACCACACTGGTGCAGATTGTCGGAGGCACACACCAACACTATGGTGCGAACCTGTGGTCATTCATAGGGCTGCCACCTTTTCGACTGCCCAAAGTGGGACATGTTCTGTAGAGATGTCAGATTTTCCAGGACAAAACATACCTACAGCCATGCATAGTACTGAACTTTAACCTTTTTTGTACATATAATAGCTTATTCTAGTAACATTTGAATTGCTTATGCTAATTCACATAACATATTGAGGATTCATATATAAAATAACTGTTTTATGAGACTATTAAAGTAAATTGGGAAATAAACTCTCAGGACATTTGCTATCTTGATTTTTTTCACAGGACACAACTGCCTACAGAAGGATTATTACTCGCAAAGTGGGACAGGTGGTGACCCTAGTCATTCTGCGAATTGAGTGGTATGGCACGGACCTCTGTAATATGCTGTTGTGTTCTGGCACAGCAGTACTCGGCATTAAAGACTGCAGTCGGAACGTGCTGACAGACAGTTGGGTTTCAGACTTCATACTCCAGACATTAATGCCAATGTGCAAACTGTTATTCTATCAAATTCTATGTTTCTAAGAGATATGTTTACAGATTTACAGGTCCCTGATTATGGACCTTTGTCTCACTTATATTCACGGCTCTGTCCAGATATCTTGCTCACACAGGTTGACAGGTATGGTCAGTCATGACTGCACACAGTCAGTGTCCCTCACACTTAATCAGGGTTGACCTGTTTGCGTAGTGTCTTCCTCGCCCTCATGCCGCTTTCCACTTTGCAAATGTGTGCATTATATTCTCCCTCCTATCCGTGTCTGGACATGTGCATCACGGGAAGGTATTTTATCCTGGGTGGTAGGTTATGCATGTCCACTTAGGGCTGGACAGTGTCATGGACCTCCACTGCATGTTCTGACTTGTGTCCAGATATCTACTGGATTGGACATCATGTCGTCATACCCATTCTACTATTTACACAAGTTGGTCATCCCGTGAGGGATATCCCAAAAACTGGTCAAGACCAAATCAAGTTAGATAACAAAGATTTTTGTGGCTTCATGAAAATGTGCAGGGGGTTTTACCTGCAGGGGATACATGGTTTGCAATCCTGACACTGCCTAGGGTGACAATACCTACTACATATGCATAGGGGTCACTGTGTGTAGCTGTTTCTGCAACAAACCACTGGACCAAGTACGGCTGGATTTGGTGGACGTTCTGGTATGGTGGCAGGTTGTGTGTTGTGGAGGGTATGCTGGGTAGGCTATTATGCATCCAGGTGTGTTGCGTTTGTTATGGCCAGTTCAATCAGGACCCATCTGTGGGTATGTGATGGTGCCATATCTATACATTTGTCTTGCATATTTCCATATTCATATGTTTGTGGGATTGTGTTCTACACTATGGCCTGTCTGCTTGTCTTGCAGCTGTTTCTACATGAGGTTGTGTTTCTTTCCACTTCACCCACTGCCCCCTCATACACCTCTGGTTCACCTTTTCTGCATACGACACAAGTATCGCCTTTGAGGAATTTACCATTAAACACACACCCCTCACATGCGAATTACTTACACCCCATAGAGCACTACTTTGGTTGTTGGCCCATGACACGGCCGGAGTTACACATTGACTACCCTACATGTGTCGGGTACCTTTATGGTTGTGTGGACTACCCTGCCATGTTTGCTTTCCTCATGCTATATCTCATGCACATAGGTACACGCCCTTACTTCATTTTCATTACTTGGTTGATGTATCTGGGTACTACCCGTTCGACTGTGTCACATACACGTTCGGATTATACAGCTGACTTCCAGATTTTGCCAGCCTGTTCTACTCATTGGTAGGATGGCACCTTTTCCTATGTCCAAGCTATTTCTTACACATGTCCGACCGTTGTGGACATTGCCTCCCCACAGTCAACGGTTGTGTTTCCACCTTTTCAATTGGCCACAGTGTGACATAGGGTTACCACCTGTCCCACTTTGTGAGGGACAGTCCCTCTTTGGGCAGTTGTGTCCTGACATGTGATTGTCAACATGGCAAATGTCCTGAGATTTTAGGACAAACATATTACTTATATTTTATGTGATAGTTGCATTAAACAGTTAATTCTGTATCTGAAATACCTGACTGTTATGAGAAACAGAATAAGCAACTAAAATGCTACAGGAATACACTTTTCTGTAGGCAAAACAGTTATGTTCTGTCCTTTGTACTGGCCGTGGGTATGTGTCGGCCTGTACAGTCTGATGTCTGTACCAAACATGTCCCACTTTGGCCATTTGTAGGGGTGGCAACCCTACTGTGACAGTTGCGGTGAACACAGCATATTTTACAGGCCGACATATACCCACGGTCAGTTCGGCAGATAGAACTTACAATTCTTGCCTATATCTAAGCTTATTCTTGTAGCATTTTGGTATCTTATTCTGTTTGTTATGACATTTATGTATTATACATCCAGTGAAATATGTTTAATGCAACTATTGCATGACGTCTACGGAGGAATTATGTCCTATATTCTCTGGACATTTGCCAGTTTTACATGTTTGTGTCAGGACACATCTGCCCACAGAGGGACTGTCACTCGCAAAGTGGGACAGGTGGTAATCTTGGTCGATGGTATGGATCATACTGTTCCTTTCAGCCTACATGTGTCCGTGTTGTTATGGCTCGTTTATATGCTCCTTCTGTTTCGTTTACATGCGGATGCTATTTCCTATCACATTTGGTATGTGAAATACGGACATACCTTTTGTATGTGACTATTACATGGCTTGTGGGATATGATTCAGACATATGGTCACTACATATATCTACATTTCTCCTCGTGTATTTTGTTATGGACACATCTGCACAGCTATGTTCCCTCCCTCAAATTATGGGTCAGCTGGAGACCCTCTCCGTTGGACTGGACGTACCTACTGGCAGCACGCTAACATCTGATACATTTCACTTCCACATGGTATAGCTATCAACACTACGTTGGGCTACAGGCACACGATTTTCCTGTCATTTGTTCATGGGTAGGGACCTGTTATTCCCTACCGTGCATTTGTGTTTGAGTCTTCATTTTCTGTTTGCAGGGACTCTGCTTTGCATACGTTTCAGTCTCCACGGACACTGATAGGTACGATTACTATTGCTGGCGGAATATAATATTCAGCAGTTTAGGTTGCTCCTCGAAAGCCGACATTGACACGCCTCCCTGCGCAACTTCGATACGCCCCTTGCACTCGCGCAAGTTTCCTATGCACGTGGCTATGGCGGCTGCGCGCCTTCATTAATATGCATATGGCGTGTCTACTCCACATCTATGCTGCACGGCTGGTGCAAGCCTTATGCCGGACTTGTGCAGGGATTCATGAATCCGGGGGACAGTTTTTCTTTATAAATTAAATACTGACAGTACATGCCACACATATGTCCATCAGATGTATTTTTAGGCATCTTAAAATAAAGAATATCATATTTTTTCATGTATTTAGAGTTGCACTACTCTTCAGTTGTCTATTGATCCCTTCCTTGTTATCAGATTTCCTTCTGACTTAAGTAATTAGTAGTCAGTACTTTGACAGGCAATCATTTAGTTGTAGGAATGTAGCTTCTTAATGGTTAGGTGATTATCCTGGGTCTATATTATGTTGTTGAAAGACATGTTCAGCAAACATGTCTTCATCGACACATAAACAGTGAAGTAAGGAATCACAGAATGGCCACTTCAGTGTTTTTTTCCCATGGGAAAAAAATGCTTTGCCATCATCAGGAATTTTCCCTTTTCCCAACTGCAATGCAATTTAGGAGGTGGTATAGTTAGTTAGGGGGGTGTGGGGGACACAGCCCCCCACTTTGTAGGGTTTGTACACTTGTGTTGTGTTTCTTCGGCCTAGATAATTTTTTTTGTGGGAAAAAAAATCACTGAAGTGGCCTTTCAGTGATTCCTTTCTTCACTGTTTCTGTGTTGATTTACTGAACACGCCTTTCAACAACATACTATAGACTTGACTCTCCCACCTTATGTGTCCAGTGTGCTATGTGTTAGCAACTTTAGGATCAGATGCCTACTGTTCTTGGTCTCTGATCTCCACTCTATGATAGTCAGGTAAGGCACAGTGTACCCTCTTCCATAAGGAACAAAACCTAATAGTGTTGCTTCAGTTTTCTTCAGCAGACATGTTAGTAAGTTGCATCTCTAACTAAACTGTAACACAACCACTTTTCATATATGTAAGACATAGCACTGGAAAAATGCCATATATTTCAGCAAGAAATATGAGCTGCCATATAAGCATAAAGTCTGACATATGATTTTTCTTGAGCTACATTTACCAGTCACTTTTAATTGCCATGGTTTGATATCTCTATTTATATAACCTCCATTGTCCATATAGTGATGTTTACCTTCCCCTACACTGTACTCAACAGTCTGTTAATTTCATGTTTGTGTTTATTTCCCACTATGCCGCATTAGTTTCTAGCCACTAATTTAGAACCAGTGAGAAAAAAGGATAAATCAATGAAGATCAAACTTCTGAACTTGAGCAAAAATTTGGATTACTTGAAGCCAAAGGTAGAGAAACTGTTATTAGAAAGAAAGGCATTTCAACAGGAAATAGAAGACAATAAGGAACATTTTCTGAAGATTGTTAATGAAAACCATAGGTTACATACTGAAAATGATAATCTGATGAATAATATTATTGACCTGGAGTGGGAAAAGGCATTATGTGCTGAAGTAAAAGGAAAAACAGATGTCACTCTTAATCAGTATATTCAGAAAATGACAACTGAAATGGATGCCCATGAGAAAATGATCAACAACATTGTATTATAGCTGGATGCACCTGAAAGAAACAAGCTAAATGAACTTCTGAAAACATATGTGAATGAAAAACAAAACCTGACTGCTGAAAGAGATGAATTACAGAAGGAAATCAGTGACCAACTTTTACCACTGAAAAAACTAAACCTGAAAATGAAAAAAGTGACATACAACTGTCAGTTCTTATAAAAGAAATAACATGCATGGATATGCATTTGCAGACCACTACGTATGAAAAATAGGATTTGATTATTGAAATGGGCAACCTGCAGCAAGCTAACAGTGAACTGCTGTTAACAGTGGAAAAGTATAAAACAGATAAAGAAGAGCTGGAAAATCAGTTGCAGACAGTTGTCAATGATAAGCAAACATTAATTTTGAAAAATAATAGTTTACAGTGCAAAAACAGTGACCTGCTGGTGAAAGTGAAATCACCTCAAAAAGAAAAAAAGACACGAATGAAAATCTGATTACAATTATCAATCAAAACCAGAATGTGATCAATGAACGGAAGGATTTGATAAACAACAATAATGACCTGCTCCAGGCTTTGGAAACACTAAGAAAAGAAAATGAAAAAATTAATAATGACCAGCAGACCACTTTTCATGAAAAACAAAATGTAATCAATGAAAGTGACAACCTGCAATGTATTAACAGTGAACTGCAGTCAACAGTGGACACATTTCACAGGGTACAAGCAGAGATGGAAACAACATTGCAAAATATTGCAAGTGACAGGCAAGCATTGATTCAGGAAAGGAATGAACTGGAGTACAAAAAAGTGACTTGCTTTTCCAATTGACGTCATTTCAGAAAGAAAAAGAAGACATGAATACACATCTCCTCACACTCTCAAAAGAAAATCAGGATTTGATTAAAGAAAGAAGAGACTTACAATACCATATCAATGACCTGCTCCTGGCACTAGAAAAAGTAAAAAAAGAGAAGGAAGAAATTACCTTACTTTTTCAGAGAGCTGTTCATGAAAAACAAAATGTTATCACTGAGAGGGATAAGTTACAACATGCTAACAGTGCACTACTGTTAACAGTGGAGACACTTAGAAACGATTGCAGACCTGGAAAGACACCTCCAGACAGATGTCAGTGATGCACAAACAATAAGTGTGGAAAAGAATGACCTGCAAAGCAAAGCCAGTAAGCTCCAGATTAGTGACCCGGTCCTATTACTGGAAAAAGTAGCAGAAGAAAAAGAAGAAATTAATGTACATTTGCAGAGAACGTCTCATGAAAAACAAAATGTTATCAGTGAGACAGAAAAGCTGCAACATGCTAACAGTGTATTACTGTTAACAGTGGAAACACTTAAAGAAAGGAATGCAGACCTGGAAAGACAGCTTCAGACAGCTGTCAGTGATGCACAAACAATCCATGTGGACAAGAATGACATGTAAAGCAAAGACAGTGAGCTCCAGACTAGTGACCTGCTCCTATTACTGGAACAAGTAGCAAAAGAAAAGGAAAAAATTAAGTTACATTTGCAGAGAACGTCTCATGAAAAACAAAATGTTATCACCGAGAGGGATACGTTGCAACATGCTAACAGTGTACTACTGTTAACAGTGGAGACACTTAGAAACGATTGCAGACCTGGAAAGACACCTCCAGACAGATGTCAGTGATGCACAAACAATAAGTGTGGAAAAGAATGACCTGCAAAGCAAAGCCAGTGAGCTCCAGATCAGTGACCTGCTCCTATTACTGGAACAAGTAGCAGAAGAAAAAGAAGAAATTAACTTACATTTGCAGAGAACTTCTCATGAAAAGCAACATATTATCAACGAGAAGGATAAGCTGCAACATGCTAATAGTGTGTTACTGTTAACAGTGGAAACACTTAAAGAAAGGAATGCAGACCTGGAAAGATAGCTTCAGACAGCTGTCAGTGATGCACAAACAATCCATGTGGACAAGAATGACATGCAAAGCAAAGACAGCAAGCTCCTGCTTACACTGAAGTCACTCATAAAAGATGAAGATGACACAACTACAGATCTGCTTACATTAAGTAATGAAGTATATAGTTTGGTTAATAACATAAATGACATACAGACCAATAGCAATGACATGCTCCTATCCTTGGAAACATTAGTAAAAGAAATGGAAGACATTAACAAAGGTTTACAGACAACTATTGATGAAAACCAACATATAAAGATTGAAACTGATAACTTGCAAGATACTAACACTGAATTACTATGAAGATTGGAAGTGTTTAAAGTAGAAAACATGGAGCTGAGAAGACAAGCGCAGAAAGATCTGAAAGAACAAACAGCAGCTATGGAAAATAATGATCTGCAGTGCAAAAACAGTGAACTGTTGTTAGCACTGAAGAGCTTTCAGCAAATCTGTTAAGTTACACACACAAATCTGCTTAGAGGTACTGAAGAAACAAAGAGCATGATCAATGAAATAACTGAACTGCAAAACAATACCAGTGAGCTGCTCCTAGCACTGGATGCAGTGACAAAACAAATGGAAGAAATGGACATACATTTGCAGGCCACTGTTCATGAAAAAACAAAACATAATCACAGAAAGGGATTACAACACACGAACAGTGACCTACTGTTAACATGGGAAACATACAAAAGAGATAAAACAGAAATGGAAAAGCAGTTACAGATGGTTGCCACCGATAAACAAACACTAAGTGTGGAAATGAATGGCTTGCAGTGCAAAAAACAGTCACCTGATGTTAACAGAGAAATCACTACAGAAAGAGAAAGAATCTATGAACACAGACCTGTTTAGAATTTATTAATGAAAATCAGAACTTGGTCAGTAAAAGTAATGAGCTGCAAAACTAGATAAGTGACCTGTTACTAGAATTAAAAACAGTAACAGAAGAAAAGGAAGAAAATAATATGCATCTGCAGACAACTGTTAAAGAAAAACAAAACATAGCAACTGAAAGAGACAACCTGTTGCACCATAACAATGAACTGCTGACAACAATGGAAACACTTAAACGACAAAACACACAACAGGAAAGACACCTCCAGATAGTTCTCTGTGACAAACATACACTAAGTGAGGAAAATAATGACTTACAATCCAAAAACAGAGAGCTACTGTTAATTCTAAAAAAATTACAGAAAGAAAAAAAGATGTGAAGATGCATCTGCCGAAAGTAAACAATGAAAAACAAAATTTGATTAATGAAAAGAATGACTTGCAAAACAATATCAATAGCTGATGTTAGAAAATATAACAAATGAAAAGGAGGATATTTGCAAGCATTTGCAGACCACTGTTCATGAAAAACAAAATATGCTTGCTGAAAGAGACAGTTTGCAACAAACTAACATTAAACTATTAGCAAGAGCAGAAACATTTAATAGAGAAAAAGCAAAGATGGAAAGACTGTTGCAGACAGCTGTCAGTGAAAAAGAAAAATAATTTATAGAAAAGGGTGATTTGTTATATGAAAACAGTGAGCTGCTCTTAGCATTGAAAACATTTCAAAAAGAGAATGAAGACATGAACAATCATTTGTGTATAATTCTTGGTGAAAAACAGGACTTGATCAAAGAAAGGAATATACTGAAAAAGAATAAAGATGACCTGATGCTAGCTCATGAAACACTGACAAAAGAAAATGAAGAAGCTAACAACTATCTGAAGACAATTTCTCAAGGAAAAAAACAGCATTTGATTACTGAAATCAAAATCTTGGAGTAGACTAGTGAGCTCTTTTTACTTTTTTTCCTTATCCTGTGGTGCACTAAGGTCCCTGCAGCATTTTCATTCTAAATTTAATGCAGAATGACTGGAAACACTGGACAAAAGTATACTCACTAAATGTCCAGTATGTCCAGTGTGATGATATGGCAAGTGCCAGCATAACCAGCTGGAGTTTTGTAAATAATGGTATGTCCTTTGAATATCAAGCTGATTTATACAAGATGCTTATGTTACAAATGTATTAGAACTGTATGTCATTTGTATATCAAACTAATTTGTGCAGATGCTTGTGCTGAAAATGGGTCTGAGGACATCCCTGCAGATGTCTTGATAGGGAATAATTTTGATAATGCGGTACCTTGTATGCATGCAGTGACATGCAATCAGGCTTTGAGACAGGCATGTAGGTCTGGTAACCTGGGGGAGACCCAGACAGACTGCACACCTGAAGCCAGGACTGGTGAAGTGGCTACTTCAGGGAGGTAACTACCCTGTAGCAGTGAACTGAAGGTGAGACACAGCTGCTGGTGGGTATTAAGTGACCTGCTCTTAGAGTGACTGTAAGGGCAAAGGTGAGTATTAGTACCCAGGTTGACAGTAATGCACCGCTGCCAGAGGATACCAGACTTCCTGTAGAACAGGAGCTGGGAAGAGTTATCAAGAGAGAGACTTGAGATAGGCTCAGCTCTCAGACCCTACATTACAAGGCTTGAGAGAGGTAGCTAGGGAGACACCTGATTCCCAAGGAAAAGTGGATTTTGTATACTGGAACAAAGGGTTACTGTACAGAGAGTGGACCCCTGAAGGAGGGCCAGAGTTTGAGAGAATACAAAAATTTGTAGTGCCCAGAACCTACCATCTGGCACTTTCAGCTATAGCCCATGACATTCCTTTTGCAGGTTGCACGGGCATAAAGAGTACCAAGAGCATTATTATGCAGAACTTTTATTGTCCTAGTATTGCCAGGGATGTAACAGGGTACTGCAGGACCTGTCAGCAGTGCCTAAAACTAGGCAAGGCAGGAGACAAGGTCAAAGCTCCTTTGATGGCTTTGTCTGTGACTGAGGAGCCTTGTCAGAGGGTAGCTATGGATATTGTGGGGCCTCTGAGTTCCCCAAGTTCCACAGGGAAGAAGCATATCCTAGTGATGGTAGATTATGCTCCCAGATACCCTGAGGCAGTGGCTCTGTCCTCCATCGAGGCAGAGAAGGTGGCAGATGCTTTGCTAGAGATTTTTAGCAGGGTAGGTTTCCCAAGAGAAATACTGATTGACAGAGGAGCCAATTTCATATCAGACATGCTGTAACAGGAGATTTGGTGTAGTGGTACATTGCTCTGATTCTAGTGCAAAGGGTCCTGTGTTCAAGATTGGCAATGATGTGATTTTATTGGATAGAAAACAGGAAATTCATCCCGGTGATCACTTTTGTCGCTCTTCTCGAGAGGGGCACAGGAAAATAATTTTCTTGTGTGGCAAAACCCAGGGTACCTTTTTGGCTAGGCTTATATAGGCCCTAGGGCCAATAGCCTAGTACCTTCCTACCTATGGCTTATCAGTGGTAGCACTGTGGGGTGAAGCAACTAAAGACAACTTCCTACCAACCCAAACTAATGGTCTTGTGAACAGGTTAAACTCTACACTAAAGAGCATGCTACAGGCATTTGCCGGCCAGTTTAAGAGAGAGTGTGACAAATATTTGTTCCATATGTTATTTGTTTACAGAGAGGTGCCCCAGGAATCTACAGGGTTTTCATCCTTTGAGCTGAAGTATTAGTATAAGCTGAGAGGACCTCTAGATTGATTCGTGATGAGAGGGAGGCTGAGTGTGAATCCCATAAAGAGTTTGTTGTGGCATATGTCCTAAATTTCAGGACAAGGCTTAGGGAGCTCATGGGCTTGGCCCAGGAGAACCTGGCATGAGTCCAATAGCACAAAAATGTCTGGTATGACAGGAATGCTTGAGCCACAGAGTATGCTGTGAGAAAGCAGGTGATGGTTGTCATTCTTATCCGACGCAATGACTGTTAAACTTGGTCGACTTCTTCAAAACAGTCATCAAAGCAATGGATGAGAGGAAGATGATGCACAACATCTACCTTGACCTAGCCAAAGCATTTGACACTATTTCCCACTTGGGCATAAGAGATAAACTGTCCCACCCTTATCAACTCATTTTCAAATATAATGCCCCCTTTGGCATGTGCCTTGCCAAGCACATGCAGCCACTGGAGAGACCACAGATGTACCTGACCAGGAAAATCTAAGGTCTCAACACCTATCCTATACAGTTAGGCTAAAAGCCCTGTCCCTCTACTCAGTCTCATACAGACTGCTTAGAGGTGACCTGTGTCTCAGTGCTACAGAAACTTCAGCTTTACTGGTATGGAAGGAAATTCACTGTAGTTGCAGATCACAATCCCTTAACATGGCTACATAGAGCCAGTCAGTAAAATGCCAAGTTATTAAGGTGGAGCTTAGGATTGCAAGCATATGACATGACAGTACAACACTGTAGTGGGGTCAACAATGCCAATGCAGATGGGCTTTCAAGACAGATAATGTAGTACCATATTCCCAGATAGGCTTATTTCTCTCAAGCCATGTTTTGTAAGGGTCACTTGAAAAAATAGCTAGAGTCTTTTAGGGGGAGATGGTGGCAGTGGTGGGATCATCACATGCTCACATATTGGTGAGCAGTGGTGAGTTATTGAATTTCTGTAGCCTGTAAGCAGTTGTCACTAAAGAAGGTATTTGTACTCTCAAGCAGCCACAAAGTAGACATTCAGAGTTTCATATAACTATACTTTTATTTATTTACTTTTTGTTAGCTTATTTAGTTAGGGAGAGTAGGCAAGAATGTTGGCAGATGAGTATACCACTGCCACCAAATATGTGATGTCAGCCACTGCTACCAATATGCAATGGCCACCAAAGTCACCAATATGTAATGTCCTCACTCTGGGCCAGTAATAAAGGAGCCTGAGTCCTCACCACTGACACTAGAGAGGAATGTGCACTTGGAATACAATGTATATACACAGTATTTCCAGGTGCAGACCTCCCTGCATCATGTACAATTTCCCTTAAGGGCACACAGGGAACTCACTCAGCCTGGCGTCTGGATATCTCTGTATGTGTCTTCCTCCAAGTCCCCAATAAGACTTCCCACTGGTACAGCTGTAGGGTTAGGTCCTCAGCCAAATGTCCAAGTCAAGTCCTCCAGAACCCTCTCTGTAAGCCCAGTGCTTCGTGTACCTCCCCAACGTAGCTGATACACACTCTTTAAGATTTAATATTCACACACACACACACACACACACACACACACACACACACACACACACACACACATACACCCACATGCACACACCTTCACACACACCTGGGAAAGGCTGGCACAGATCACACGCTATACCTGCTTTGCCCAGACTATAAGGTAGATTCACTGTCACCAGTCAGTTATTATAAGGCTCTTATAAAGGGGGTTTCCAATTATACAGTGCAGTATTAATACTAATACAAATGATAATAGTTGATCAAAATAGCTAGGCCTTCTGGAGTGGCTCACACAGTGTCACCAAATAAATATAAGTATTGTCAAAGGTTGGATACGTTCTACAAGGACCAGCCACGATAAAAGTTTTAAATATATTTAATAATAAATAACAAAAGTACATGAAAATATTGAATATATATTTACAGTAAATCACAAAGTTCAAATCACAGAAAATATTGAAATTAACATTGATGGACAGACTCATAAAAATAAAGAAAAGCACTCTCTAAACTAAGCTGCACTATATTCCTGACTGAATCTAACAGAATTTACTCTTCCCTAATAACTTACTTGGGCAAGGCAAGATTAAATACATGAGCAGTCTTTCTAGTAAGTCTTCCTAACAGAATACTCAGTACTCTGAGATTTCTCTTTTTTAATATCTAAAATATAATTTCCAAGAGGGATAGCAGTATGACCTCTTCTGGCAACTTGATTCTAAGTTCTTCACAGTATTCCCCTTTGAAGTTGAGATAGGAATTTAGCATAGACAACTACAATACACATCTAAACGCTTATGGCAGTACCTGGGGCTTCCCCTCTTTCTATTGAGCTAATGAACAAAGGTTTTTTTTCTCAGACCTAGTGTCTCTGGTCCTATTCTGCACTGTAGGGTGCCATTTTAATGATGAAATAGCTCATTTCCCTTATTTTTCTTAAAGTAAGCTAGTTGGTACCTGCAATTCAGTTGCAATAATACAGACCTCTTAGGTAATAATAATATTTATAGGATTTGTACATCAAAGTAATATGTAGATCGTTTTGTTATTACAACAGTATCAAAGAAATTCATATTTAGATTTTATGCAGTAACATGTTTTTTTATATGCATTTTTAACATACATTTTTAACGTATATATTTTCAGTTCATACTAGATGCTATGCATACTATGCAGTAATATGTTTTTTACATGCACTTTTAACATATATTTAATGTATACATTTTTAGTTCATACTAGATGTCTACATGATTTTATGTTACCTTATACATATTGTATTAATAAAATTTATTATATTATTATATGTTCATATATGAATTAGCAAATGTTAGTAATCAATTTTTATATCGCTAACACTGCAAAAGTAATGAATGATAGAATATGAAAGTAATTATATTTATATACGCATTTTATATATATTTGGACTAATCATTTATTGTTTTATATGTTGAACTTAATTCTTTAAAAGCTTGATTAATTTAAGATTTATATTTGAGTTAATTTGAAAAATGGGAGAGGAAATTATGTCATTACACCAATTATATAAAAGAACGTACTTTTAACATGTTCTGATAGCCTGAAGAAGCCTGAATGGTGAAAGCGCTTGCTGTTTATTAATAAATCCATTTGTTTCAATGTTTTATCATTCCAGTGAGTTTGTTGCAACATTGTTGCAATATTGTTTTCATTTTTGAACAGTCAATTACTATAAGAATTTGTGCCATCGATGGCACAGACTTTGCAACGTTTTGTTATTGTGTGGAATATTGGGAGAACAGTGAGCTTATTGCTCTGCCGTTACTTTACTTCATTTTTTATGGACATACGAGATAACAGCTAATTTTCTTCTAATTTTACTTATTGTTTGCTGCATTTTAGTAATGGCAGAACTAGCTGAAGATCCTGTGGAGTTGCCCTACAAACCAGAGAGAACCATTACTCAAGCACACAGATTTGAATCGTACGTTGCCGGGGATGAAAATCCACTTTTGGCGTATGACGTCATTGATGAGCCAATGGTTGAAGAGATGGAGCGTGACAGTTACAGCGGGTTAACCATGCTACTCGAGCAGATGGAATTGGATTTTATAAAATTAAAAAGACTTCAGTTGCAGCGACATTTCGAGTTATGTATTACAAGAAAAATAATTCCAAGGGGTCTACGAATATTTAAGATGCCCACTATAGGTACACTTTATCCGGATTTATTGTATAAATGGCAGCTTATTAATATAGATACAAGTATGCGATATATGCAACTGTTAATAGAGTATTTCTCCGTTGAAGAGAACATGCTTAGAGATAAAGTCAAGGAACAACAAAAGCATGTATTTGAGACTTATCCAAGTCATGTTTTAGATAAAAGTTTTAACAAATTGTTGGGCAATGTTTACTTCTTTGAAAATAAACTTTTGGAACAGAAAAGAGGTAAAATACGAAGAGACACAGTAGATTTTAAGAGAGGCCAAATTTTCACTTGGCCGAGGCATGATAAAATAACTGAGAACAATGTTAATGGTACTGCTAGTATGAATAGCAAAAATCAGCTTGGAAGTAAGAACAAAATGAACAACAAAATAAGAGACAATCGATCAAATGACTGTTTAAATGAAATGGACAATATGCATAATGGTGATAGTGATAATAGAAATACATCTGAGATGCATGCTCATGGAAATGTGAATAACAAAAAGAACCTAATAGTAACGAAAGCTGATATACATAATGAGAGTGTTACTAATAGTGTCACTTCAAAAATTATTATGTCCTTAACATATACTGAACAACATATGAATATTGTGAGTGATGATGCTAACACTAATTATATAGATACTGGCTGTATACCTGATAATTCGCAATTAAATTATATGGTAGTCAGAAGAAAAACAAATAACAATGTGAACATAAAGACAGGAGGTAGTGATATGGCCCCTTTCCACATACAGGAGCTACGCAAAGGGGGAAGGGACCGATCCATGAGTCAAGGCAGACAGAAGAAACGAGTAGCAGAAGAACAGCCAATAGGGCCAACTCTCAAAAAAAATGTGGGAAAGAACTATAACTCATTAATTTGGAATATATCAGATAGAGAGCTATCTAAGGATGAAGTTTATGTGTTAAAGAAAAGCCTATCGTTTATTCCTTCAACAAAAAGTGATATTACTGAATCTGTAGTTGATTTAAAATTATTTGCTCGCAATATACAGTTACAATTAAATTTTGGTCAATCCAAGTATGATTCTAGTGTTCAGGAATTTAAAAAACCTAGTAGTTATACACCTATTATGCACCCTCTAGTGGAAGCTTTTTCTAAAATGGTGGAGCAGGAGCTTCACACCAGAGCAGAAAGTAATCAACATAGGAAATGGAAAAGCAATGTTAATTTCAAACAGCGCTTAGCATTAAATAATCTTAGACATGATAACAACATTGCCATTAGACCTGCCGATAAAGGAGGTCCAATAGTCATCATGAATGCTACTGATTATGTTATGAGGATGCAACTTCTTTTAAGTGATGGGAAACATTATCAAAATATTAGTGCCCTTCACTTAGATAGAATTATTAACAAATTATCAACAACATTATTACAAATGAAAGATACAACTAAAATTTCTGAAGAATTATATAAATATTTTTTGGTTATTGAACCAAAGATACCAATCATACAAGGGGCACCAAAGATTCATAAGAACCCTAAAGAACCACCAATGAGACCCATAGTTGCTGGAAGGGGATGGGTGACAGAACCCATCTCAATATACCTAGAAAAAAAGTTGAGACCTGTTTTAAACAAATACACATACATATTAAAGGATACCCAACAGTTTTTGATGATGTTGTATGATAGAATGAAAGATGTAGTAATGGATGAATGGTATTTTTTAGTTACTCTAGATGTTCAATCACTATTTACATGCATACCTAATTCACAAGGAATAGGATGTATACGCAGATGTTTGGAACATCATGGTCCTTTTACAGATAAGCAGATTGAGACACTATGTGAGTTAATGATAATGGTTCTTATGAATAATGTTTTTATTTTTCAAGAACATATATATTTACAAAAGGATGGTGTAGCTATGGGCACCTCATGTGCCAATAGCTACGCCAACCTAGTTATTGCAGATTGGGAAAACAATTCCCTATTTAAATTAGATAGTTTTCAACAATGTGTTAAGTTTTACGTTCAATTTGTAGATGACCTTTTTTTGATTTGGGAATCAGATGAGAGTAAACTCATGAATTTTTTCAACAAATGAATAGTCAGACAAGTTATTTGAAATTTACATCAGAAGTCTCTCAAAATAAGATATCATTTCTAGATGTATTTATAGAAAGGACAACTATGGGTCTAATTAATACTGGTGTATTTAGGAGAGGATGCCATAGAAATGCTATTCTACATAGATCTAGTATGCAGCCGAATTTTATATTTAAAAATATTGCACGAGGACAAGCAATGAGAATTTCTCGATTGCATTCATCTGACATAGGATTCAGAGAAGGAATTTTAGAATTAGAACAACAACTTAAAGAAAGATCATACACAAGTGAAGAAACGTTGAAGGGTTTCTCAGACATAGAACATCTGCGGCAAAATAGAGCAAGCCCATATTTTTCAGAACAGAATAGGTCTGAAGGATTGTCAAAATCCAATAGTAGTAAAAGGACAGCAGATGAGCTTAAGGTGTGTATTTATTACACACAAGATGTTAAACAGGTAAGAGAGACATATATGAAATATTGGGACATCCTGACTTTGAATAGTGAGATTCATAGTATTATAGGATACTGTCCTTCATTTACATATCGAAACAAAATGAATCTCCATAGGATGTTATGTGGCCCCAACAGATTAACAAATAGGCCAACTGAACAACATAGGAAATATGGTACAAAAACTTGTAAGAAATGCAGATATTGTAAATTCATCATAGAATCTAATAGATTTGTGCATCCTGTCACTACTAGAGAATTTATTTTTAATGTAAATGCTAATTGCTGTAGTGAACATCTAGTTTATTTAGCTACTTGCATGGTTTGTCATGTGTTTTATGTAGGCAAAACTGACTGTAGACTTAAAGATAGGATAAGAGAACATATATATGATATCAGCAACAAATCCATGAAAAGTGCTTTATCTAAACATATCAGTAAAAATACACCAGATCATAATTTTAAGTTCCAAGTTATACAAACAAATTACTTTAATAATAGGAGAGGAGATGTTAGGAATAGAACAGAAGAGATGGAAAGTAAGTGGATTATAAGGTTTAGGGCTGATTACCAGCCTGGTTTAAATGATAGGGTATCTATTAAACCAGTTTTGAAAAACAGACCTCTTAGGTAATAATAATATTTATAGGATTTGTACATCAAAGTAATATGTAGATCGTTTTGTTATTACAACATTATCAAAGAAATTCATATTTAGATTTTATGCAGTAACGTTTTTTATATGCATTTTTAACATACATTTTTAACGTATATATTTTCAATTCATACTAGATGCTATGCATACTATGCAGTAACGTTTTTTACATGCACTTTTAACATATATTTAACGTATACATTTTTAGTTCATACTAGATGTCTACATGATTTTATGTTACCTTATACATATTTAATTAATACAATTTATTATATTATTATATGTTCATATATGAATTAGCAAATGTTAGTAATCAATTTCTATAGCGCTAACACTGCAAAAGCAATGAATGTTAGAATATGAAAGTAATTATATTTATATACACATTTTATATATATTTGGTCTAATCATTTGTTGTTTTATATGTAGAGCTTAATTCTTTAAAAGCTTGATTAATTTAAGATTTATATTTGAGTTAATTTGAAAAATGGGAGAGGAAATGATGTCATTATACCAGTTATATAAAAGAACGTACTTTTAACATGTTCTGATAGCCTGAAGAAGAAGCCTGAATGGTGAAAGCGCTTGCTGTTTACTAATAAATCCATTTGTTTCAACGTTTTATCATTCCAGTGAGTTTGTTGCAACATTGTTGCAATATTGTTTTCGTTTTTGAACAGTCGATTACTATAAGAATTTGTGCCATCGATGACACAGACTTTGCAACGTTTTGTTACTGTGTGGAATATTGGGAGAACAGTGAGCTTATTGCTCTGCCGTTACTTTACTTCATTTTTTATGGACTCTCTAAACTAAGCTTCACTATATTCCTGACTGAATCTAACAGAATTTACTCTTTCCTAATAACTTACTTGGGCAAGGCAAGATGAAATACATGAGCAGTCTTTCTAATCAGGCTTCCTAACAGAATACTCAGTACTCTGAGATTTCTCTTTTTTAATATCTAAAATATAATTTCCAAGAGGGCTAGCAGTATGACCTCTTCTGGCAACTTGACTCTAAGTTCTTCACAGTATTCCCCTTTGAAGTTGAGATAGGAATTTAGCATAGACAACTACAATACACATCTAAACGCGTATGGCAGTACCTGGGGCTTCCCCTCTTTCTATTGAGCTAATGAACAAAGGTTTTTTCCCAGACCTAGTGTCTCTGGTCCTATTCTGCACTGTAGGGTGCCATTTTAATGATGTAATAGCTCATTTCCCTTATTTTTCTTAAAGTAAGCTAGTTGGTACCTTCAATTCAGTTGCAATAATACATGTACATTTCTTTTCATTCCAGCAGGGTGCACTGTTAATACATTTTAACACAATTAACACAAGCAAAGCTCACAAATATATTTTCAGCATAAGCATCTGTACAAATCAGTTTGATATACAAGTGACATACAGTTCTAATACAGTTGTAACACAAGCATGTTGCATAAATGAGCTTGATATTTAAAGGACATATCATTATTTACAAAACTCCAGCTGTCTCTGCTGGCACTTGCCCATATTATCACGTCCAGTATTGTAACATAATGTAAGCTGGCTCACTGAACAAACTACCACATCTGAAACCTCATACATCTGCAAAGCAGAGAAACCAACCACCAGTCCATATTTGGGTGAAATGTAACCAATCATGACGCAGACTTGTACAGCTTTACTACTGACATACTTCAGAAATTTTCTTAAAAATAAACAAAGAAATTCAGTAAACCCCACTGGGCACAAATTATTACAAAGGGGTAATGGGCATGGTGATTCTGATGTGAAATAAGAACATCCACATATGGAACTAAATCAAGTGATGCTGTCATTTTTTAACTCTCCAGTAATGACTGACTGACTTGTATCTCACACATCTTAAATTAATGCTACTATCTAAAAAGGAATTACATCCCAGAAATGTCCAAATGTATAACATCTTATGGAAACAAAGGGGACTGTGAAGTCCAATGATGGGCTGTCATGGTCATCTATATACTGCCTCCATAATGACTCAGCCACCCAAACTTCCTAAATACTTTTTTGAGAAACATTATACAGTTTCAAGACAGAACCAGTTAAGTGTCCTACTCTCCATGTCTAGACTACATCATTTGCCACCAGTATTTTTTCTTCAATCACATAATCTATTCAGCATTTATATATTTCCATTTATGAAGAAAGTACAAATCATCAGGAACACAGTACTTGGACATGTGATGCAAGTGGAAACAAAGACCTTTTCTGGTTCTCATGCTGTTTAACTAAATATCCAGATTGTTCGATGCTTACCAAAACACTAATCATTTGTAATGCTAATGAGAAAAACATAAATAAAACATTATCTTTAAAACTTTTTTCTCTTATTTTCTGCTATAGCTTGCTTGTGGAAAAGATGTTTGGGAAATGGGGCATGATATAGAAATGATTTGGATATTTTTAACTAAATGGAAATCTACCATAATAGAAACATGGCACTCAGCATTGTTAGAAATGTATCTAAATTTGCAATTATTTTTGAAGTCTGCAAAAAGCTATGAAATGTATTCAAAAACTGTACAGAATTGCAAATGTTTTGTCTGCAGTGTTGCAGCATATATACAAAACTTCAAATCATAGTCGGCTTTAGACATCAGGGTACCCTACAGTCCCTGGGGGACCCCTGGTCCTGGGGACCCCCAATCACAGCAATTTAATCTTATGCTGATATTTTGTAAAATGTCTGTTAAACCAATAAAAGCTAGTGCTGCACTCTTGTGTACTTAATAAACCAGGTGGGTAATAATAAATCTTATTTATACATCATTTAAAACTCATAACATTTTTAACTGATTCTAGGTACGAAGAGACTGCTTATTAACAGGCTTTACTTTGATTTATATTTTGTTGTTTTACCTTTAGTTTCACTTTTGGTTGTGAGAAAGGGATAGGTTTTGGATAGGCAAGCTCTAGCCACCACAAGGGGCTTAGACAGCTATAAATTTACACACACTGCAGAGAGGAAAATTCTGAGCATATCAAAACACTCATGTCTTGATTTGTGATTTGTTGTGGAGTTGACTGATAAGAGAAGTTTTATTTATTTTTACTGTTAAAAGAGGTACGACTGTGTGCGACATAAATTACAACTTCTGTCTGGCTGGTAGAACTTGTGTGGTCAGAACAACTTTATTGTATTTTATTACTTAGTTGGATATTGCTGGTATAATTTTTGTCATAGAAGTTGATTTAAGTTCCTTTGAAATCTTTGCTACTGACTTTGTGTAATTTTTTTTCTTTGCAATATTTTATTCAATTAAAGATGAATATGGATTCCTTAAATGAGTATGCAATTAACGATTTGCTAATCCAAAAGTATCTTGTACAGTGTAATAAATGCTATGCATATTTAAAGGTAACAGCTGATAACACTGGTGATCTATGTTCCTCGTTTCAAAAGTTGGATAATTTGCTTACCATTGTTAGAAGCAAATCTCGACTTAATGATGATGATTGCACATGTGAAATTGGCATGGCTTGGAGAACTGTTGTATCATATATTAATGACTAGAGTGATGAACTAAATAATGTTAGGCACAGAACAAATAGAACACATTTAGGAAATGATGCATCTATTTTCTGCAAAAAACATTCAACTCCTATGAAAGATAATGAAGCCCTTGAGAACTATGGAATTGTGGATGCAAGTACTCAGCAATCTGAGGATCCGGTTTGTTTAGAAGGAAACAAAACAGAAAGAAAGGAAGAAGCTCTCAACAAATAACAAGGAAGACAAAGAAACTGACTAATGACTGTAAAGGAAAGAGAATATGTAGTAAAAAGGACACTGCTTTGTTATGCAACACACTGGTGACAGGGAATGAAGATATCTGTCTATCAGAAAACCCTCAGTCTACAGAAAAAGGCATCATCTTTCCATTGGAAAAGGTATAAAAAAGAGGCAAGGGGCAGGTGAAAAGGAAGAAATCAAAACTGAACGTGGAATGATTGAAGAACATTACAGTAAGAAAAAAAAAAGAAAGACAGATGTTGACTACATGGCCCAAGCTGTGGATTTACAGTGCCAGCTGGCTGAGAATTTAATACACAGTGAAAACAGTGGAAATAATAATACTAATAGTGATGAAGATCTATCCCTCGTAACAATTGATAGAGCTGAAATGACTGTATTAGAAGCTGAAGATTCTTCAGAGATGGTCAGCAAAGATAGTCTTGTAATTGGAGATACAGTTATTACAGGAACTGATACTTATATTTGCAGAGATGATAATGAACATCGAGTAGTGTTATGCTTGCCAGGAGCAAAAACAGAAGATGTGAAACAAGCCTTGGAACGACTTAATGTAAGGAAGTATGGTTCTGTTTTCATTCATGTTGGTACAAATGATATCACCAACAAAGATTCTCTGACTGTCAGTCAGGAACTGACAGCCCTCCTAGATAGTATAGCTTGTACTGGTGTTAGGACATATTTTTCACAAATCACCTATAGAAAGGATAGTCAGGTCACTGTGAATGAAAAGATTTTTTGGATAAACACCTACATGGAAAAAATGTCCTGTTTTAAAAAATGGAAATGTATAGAGCATCCAAGCCTTCTTTTGGGCACACGTGTTCAGACAGGATGGTGTGCATTGGTCTAGATCAGGGAAGAGAATTTTTGCAGCAGATATTTTGCAATATTTGACAAACACTAGCCAGGATTTTTGCCAGGTCAAAAAATTTAACAGTTCACAGATAGCAACATTTTATGCATCCTTGATGGTTGTTAATGCTAGGAGCTTTAATAACAAAGTTTTTATTAGAAAATTTGCTATGTTTCCACAAGATACATGTTGTTATAGTTTGTGAAACATGGTTAAAGAACAATGACTGGAAACCAGTTCTGCCATGGTATAAATGTTTTTACTGTAACAGACATTCTAACAAAAAATCAGGTGGAGGTGTTATGATATGCATTAAAGATAGCTATGAGACTTGTGATTATTACATGTTCAATGATAATACCAATACTATAGACTGTGTAACTGTGACAATAAAGACAACCCTTGAACATATAACAATTGTTGGAGTGTACAGACCACCAAAGTCAAGTGCAGATGACCTAGAGGAATTCATACATTTCTTACATGAAACACAGGAGGGAAGAATAATATTAGCTGGGGACTTAAATTTACCAGAAACAGACTGGAATAATATTGATTATTCCACAACGTTAGCAAAGAAATTATTCACAGAGTATATTCAGGAACAACAAATGCTTCAGACTGAAAAAAAAAACCTACCAGGGGATGGAATATACTAGATATTGTTTGTGTTCCTAAAGAAATTAGTGCAACTTCAAGTCAAGTTTTACCACCATTGATGTGCAGTGATCATGGGGTAATAAAGGTTAATTTGTTGCTAGATAATTCTGCCAAACTGAAATCTAAGCCAATGCACAGAAGATTAATTACAGATTATAGGGAAGCAAAAAAGTTGCTATATAAAACTAACAGGAGTGAGGTGTGTTCAGTAGAAAAACTGCAGATGGAATGTGGAAAGTTTTGAAAGAGAAATTGTTTGAGTGCAAAAAGTAAAAAAAAAAAAATGTTTTAACATCAGGATCTAGGCATGTAACATCAGGGAGGTATATTTCCATAAGAACAAGATACCTGATTAAGGTGAGAGACAAAAAATATAAGAAATGGAAGAGAGGTCAAATTACAACTTTGAAAACTGAAATAAATGAGCTGGACAAGATCAAGAAAAATGTGAAGAAAATTTATATAAAGATATTGAGCATAATAGGAAACATTTTTATAGACACATACGATGTGGAAGGAGTAAAGATACACAAATTGATAAACTGTTTGGAGATTCTAAAATTTATTCTCAGACACAACAGATTATAGATATATTTACAAAATATTATGCAAAACAGTTTGGCTCTACAAAAGGGGTGGTAAGTTGTCCTAGTGACATCCAGGTAACCCCAGATACTGGAATCAAATTAGATTATATTGAACAAGAACTGTGCAAACTGGATCCAAACAAAGTGCATGGAGGAGACGGAATAAGTAACAATGATTTGAGAATACTTAAGCAAGAACTTACACTGCCATTACATTTTATTCACTAGATCATATAAATATGGGGAGATTCCTCAAGACTGAAGACATGCACTTATTAAACCTGTGTTTAAGGGAAATGGGAGTAGGACAAACCCAGAATCATATAAACCCTTAAGTCTACTTTCATGTTGTGGAAAAATAATGGAGAAGGTAATACTGGATATAAGTTATTGTCAGAAATGGATAGGTTGGGAATTGAAACCATATATCAGCATGCATATGTTAAAAATAGCTCTATTAACACCTGTAACATGATGTTCTATAACAATATAATAACAGATATGAATGAAAAAGTGTGCTGTGATGTGATTTATATAGATTTAACTTCAGCATTTGACAGGGTCATGCACAAAACACTGATCAATAAATTAGTACAGCTAGGTATTGATGTACTGTTGATAAGATGGATAGCTGCATGGCTTACAAATAGGACAGGGCAAGTATCACACACCAACTGGACAGGTGAAATCCTTGGTTACAGTCAAGGTGTTCCACAGGGCTCTGTCTAAGGCCTTTACTTGTTTAGATTGTATCTTTCAGACCTTACTTTTTCATCTGAGGTGTTTTATAGTCTATATACTGACAACCTGAAATTGGGTAAACTGATTACAAGTGTTACAGATAAGGCATGTCTGCAAAATAATTTGACTAAATTGACCATTATTATAGAACTACAGATTGTATAAAAAGATTTATCAAGTCTTGGAAATCAAACATAATGAAGTCATTGTTTGTTAGTTACATGGAAACCCCATAGGAAAACAAGCATGAATAAACTGGAAAGAGTACAGCGGAAATATACTAAGGGCATCCATGGATGTGAAAATCTAAGTTATTATGAAAGACTAAAATATCTGAACTTGTATAGTGTCTCTTACAGATATTTAAGAGGAGATCTGGGTATATAGGGCATTTAGGGACAACTACCTCTGGGAATGTTTGGGGTTATCGAAAAGTACTAGAGAATTGTCAGACAACCTATGCAGAAGATTCCATAGGAATGAGAAGTGTACTAATTGGTTCTCTGACAGAGTAGCTGATGCTTGGAACAGACTACCAAATTACATTAAAGCAAGCACTAGTTTAGATATTTTTAAAAACAGCCTGGGCATTTATTATGGGAACAAGTGTTTTGGTATATTGGCAAGCTAGAAGGGCTTTAATGCCCGTGCTTGAAACATTTGTATGTATGTATGTAAGTATGTATGTATGTATGTAAGTATGTATGTATGTATGTATGTAAATATCCCTAGTTATAGTCACAGTGTGTTGTCAAGTAACAGGCTTCACAATTCCATTATTTTACCACTGACATGGTGCTCCTGTATAGTCAAATCCTGTGGGTGGAAATTTTCTCTACTAAAACTAACTACATAGCCAGAACAAGAACAAGGTAAAAGTTAGAGATCAACAACCCACAGTGACTGATCTCAGTACATTCATACCATGGATTATAAGAAGGGCTGATGCTTCTGATTTTCAGGGATGGTATCCTCTCTCTGGGAATTTTATAAATTTTGGCAGAATACCAGATCCTACAACTATCAACTTCTTTGCTCAACATTAACGTAAGACTGCAAGTAAAGTATGTACATAATAGTGGAAAGCAGAAACTTGAGTGGAAATGTATGTAAAGGTTGCAGAAAGTACCCAACTCCCAAACAAACAAGCTGTACACAGATATAAACATGTAACAATCTGAAGGAGGCCATGTTGTCCTAGTTCAACTTGCAGTAAAGAAGAAATACGTATTTGCAACCCATCTAGTGACATAAGGGTTTACTTTTAAGCTGTTGAGCTTATCTATGATGCCTGAGTGGGGTATTGTGTCGAAGGCCTTAGCCAAGTCCAGGTATGCTGTATGGACTGCTTTGCCCTCATCAATGGCTCTAGTGACTGTTTCGAAAAAGTCAACCAGGTTTAAAAGGCAGGATCTGCCCTTTACAAAGCCGAACTGGGTGGGGTCAAGTGTCTGTATGTCCCCTATGTCTCTGTTTATGAGTTCCATAATGATTCTTTCCATAGCTTTGCAGACCAGGCTGGTTAAGCTTATGGGGCGGTAGTTTCCAGGGTCTGTAGAGGCACCCTCCTTGTGGAGTGGGACCACTGTTGCTGTACGCCAGTGTTCAGGTACATATCCCGAAGTAAGGCTAAGGTAAATAGCATTTTTATGTGTGGGTTTAGCTCCTCTTGGAGTTCACGTAACATGCAACCCGGGATACCATCACGTCCCATTGATGCTGTGTTTTTTGCTTTGTTTAGGGCGGTTCTCACTTGGACATCTGAGATGATAGGGAGAGTACATTCAGCTGGGATAAGTATTTCTTCTTTTGGGGGTGAAGGAGGGGAGAAATTTGCACTGAACCTGTCAGCCAGAATGTTGGCAATATCTGTGGGTTCAGTGTATTTTTTGTTGTTTTGAACCAACTCTGATCATATCTGAGGGTTTCCCCCCAGGTTTCTAACATAGCTGAAGAAGGCTTTGTGGTTATCTTTAGTGTCCTTAGCGATTTTTCTCTCAAAGTTGGCCTTGGATGTTTTTATGAGAGAACGTAGTTTTCTGCTAATGTTGATCAGCGATGTCTTCCCTTCATGGGATTTTGCTCTGACGAGCAGTAGCTTCCTTCTTTTGTTATACAATTTGTTTATGGCTGAGGTCCACCAGACAGGACACTTACCTTTGGTGGAGAAAGACATGGATTTGTTTGGGATTGCATGATCCATGCATTCTTGGAGATGTCCATAGAAAGCATTTGTGAAGGATTTGGCATTGTGGGATGTGGTATCCACTGGCCTCCATTGTATGGAAAGCTTTCTACATGGCCCACCTCATTAGTAAGGGTATCTCATCCAGGGACAAGGTGGTCATAACATCCCTGCATTCTTCCCTTATAAGACTGATTATTGAATACAATGCCCTTTTGGCATGTACCTCACAAAGCACATGCAGCCGTTGGAGAGACCATAGAGATTTCTCACCCAGAAAATCCAGGGCCTCAAACATCTACCCTACACAGATAGGCTAAAAGCTCTGTCCCTCTACTCAGTCTCCTACAGACTCCTCAGAGGTGACCTCTGTCTGGCATACAAAGCAATCACAGACCCTGCCCTAATGGAACTGCTGCATATCCGCAAGTCAAGTTCCACTTGCGTAACCCACACATGTGACCTCAACCTGGTCTGTGACATCAATAGGACTTGTTGGCAAGACAGATTTGTGTCCCAGAGACTCTCCCTTTTGTGGAATAGACTCCCTCTCCACATAAAGCAGAGTACCTCATTAACCCTTTTTAAGTGCAACCTGGATAACTGGATGGCGAACAGAAAATACACCCTTGGGATTCCACCTATGTCCCTGCTGGACAGTGGTATAGGGTGCTGATTTGTTGGAGCATGGGCTAAATTCTTGGCTAGGCTTGTAAGGGTCTCAGGGCTAATAGCCTAGTAACTTCCTATGATCCTATGATCCTATGAAACAAAGGTATGTGTAACTCTTAGGAAACTAGCTACAGATACTTTCCATAGATCAACTAGGGTCATGATGGGGGTCTGACAGACATCAGCATCCAGGGTACTCCACCAGTTCCTAGATGCCATGCTACCACATCCCAGTGAGCACATTTATTTTCCTTTCACCTCTGAGGTGAGGGCCAGCACTTCTACTAAGTAGCACACTACCCTGAGTTAATGGGTGCCATAGACTGCACTCATGTACACATCAAGGCACCACCCAGTGTGGACGGTAGAATCTGTGTCAGCCACAAGGGCTATCACTCCATCAACTGAAATGCCCAGGACATTATCATGAATGTGTGTGCTCGCAGCCCTGGCAGTTATCATGACTCCCATATCTGGCACCCATCACAGCTGTACAAGATGTTTGCTAGAGGGGAAGTCCTGCATGGCCATTTACTCGGGGATGCTGGCTACACACTGGAACATTGCATGATGACACCCATCAGAAATGCACACACACCCACAGAAGAACACCATAATAAGACACACTCACAAACTAGGGAAATTATAGAGCATGTGCTTGAGCTGCTGAAGTCAAGGTGTTGGTGCCAAGATATATCTGGTGGAGCCCTGCAGTACTCTCCAGCCAAATGTGTGTTCACAGTATGTGCCATGCTACACAATATGATCCTGCAGAAACAGCTGCAGCAGGATCAGCAAAGGGAAGGGATACATAGACTCCCACCAGTGCCTAGGTCACCACAGCCACACCCACAGGGGGACTCTGAGGAGGAAACCCCTGAGGTTGTCCCTGTATGCACACAGCATACCCAGTATCCCCTGGCCTTGGCCAACAGACAATGCATAGCACATGTACTGAATACCTAGGGCCCTAGGGACTGACACCTTACTCCGACTCAGATACATATAAGTAAAAAATTATGCCAGCCAGCCCATGCAACCTGTACCTAACCAAGTATTGGCTGTGTACTGCATGCATCAGACAGAGTCAGCCTCAAACTACAGGTCTGTAACTGCTGAATTCGCAAGGTAAATCACACACCTATTCCCTTCTTGTAAGGGGTACTAGAATATGGTAGCATATGTATGGACCTGCCGCATGTATGCAAGGGAATATAGTGGGCTACTTGAAGAAATCTCAGAGCCACTTGGGACAACATGTACTCTGTCCAATAGTATGTGCTCCAAATTATGTACTAGGCCACATTGCTGAAACATCAACTACATTATTCAAGGGAGGTGGCAAACAGTTGGGTCACACAACAGTCACACAACTGTCTATGCCAGCAGTGCACGGGCTGGTTGCCCCTCCCCCAACATATGTGTGAACCCATACAATTGCTGTGACAGTAAATCAGCAATGACATGTCAGCAGACCAGCCAATTCCAGGGCTGTGACACAAAACCTGGCCACACGTTCTATGTCTCCCATAACACAGGGGTGACAATGTATGTCTGTATGACATAGATTGTGTGAAGAATGACTAGCAGCCTGTGTGGCTCAGTAGGATAGGGACATTAGCATGGGTGATGGTGTCAATGGTTTGAATCTGGCAGTATCCACATCTTTTGCATGTGAGGTAGTCAAAGGGCCAAAACTAGAGACAGACATTCAAATGCTCTGATTAACCTTGAAGGTAGCTAGTATAAAAGCGTGTTGCATCAGTATAGAATATCTGAAGGATATAAAGTCCAACACTCAAATGTTTGTCTGTAGTTAGTACTATTCACTGACTGCATTATGCAACATTTTACTGGAACACCACAAATGTATGAGGAACAGATCAGACATACTGGGTGAAATAATGGACATTATGAAAAAACATGTACAGTGAGAGATATGCAGACTGTCACACTGTATGTGTTGTTACATTATCTACCCAACTCACCTATTAATTACAGCACGCAGATGGGGAATGCTATGGGAAATGTCAGGGAAGATGTACTGCTGAAACAGGTTCATAGGTTCATAGGTAGGTACTAGGCTATTGGCCCTAGGGCCTATATAAGCCTAGCCAAAAGGTACCCTGGCTTTCACCACCCAAGAAAATTATTCACCTGTGCCCCTGTCAAGCAGAGCCACAGAAGTGATCCCCGGGGTGAATTTCCTATCTCCCATCCAATCATAAAGATTTTTCTTGAAGAGTGCTAATGAGGAGCTTTGTTTGATATAGACAAGTAGTTTGTTCCAGAGTCTGGGAAGTCTTTTGGACAGGAATCTATCCCTCCAGCATGTTCCGTTTATTGTGGTGACAAGGTTTAGGCCCCTAGAGCATGTAGCTCAGAGGGACTGGGATTTCTTTAAGTGGAGCATGTCCAACAGCTCTGGGTTTGACATAGCTTTGTATGTTAGGCAGAGACTGCCTCTGAGTAGGCGATATATGACAGAGTAAAGATGGAGTTTTTTTGAGATGGTCAGTGTAGGGCATTTGTTTGAGGTCGGCAATCCTCTTTGTGAGGTATTTCTGTGGCCTTGCCAGTTGTTGTAGATGTCTTGTGAGGTATATACCAAAAGTGGTGTTGTACTCTATAATGGGTCTAATGAGTGATGAGTAGAGGGGAACAATGACCTCTTTTTTCCTGGATGAAAAACCTTTTGTGATGAGGTGTGCCACGTAGAAGGATTTCCTGATTACTGTGGTGATGTGATTATCAAAGGAGAGACTACTGTCCACCTGTTTCCCAAGGTCTCTTATCACACTTTCGGTGTTAAGTAGACTACTGCCTATGTGGTAGTTCATGGGTACAGAGTTTTTACCAAAAGGGACGACAATGCACTTTTTGGCATTGAGCTTGAGGCCATGGCTTTGACACCAGGCATCTGTCTCAGTGAGGCCCTTTTGTAGGATGTCCACATCATTAGGATTTTTGATTATGGCTCCTAGTTTGCAGTCATCTGCAAACTTCATTAGCCAAAGACCTTCTGTGTTAGCCTGTACTTCAGAGAAGTAGATATCAAACAGGAGAGATCCAGGACTGAACCCTGTGGTACTCCACTTGTCACTGGTCTGAAGTTGGATTTGGAGTCTGCTACTTTCACAGAGTGGGTTCTATCAGTGAGCCAGTTGGCAACCCATCTTATGACATACGGATTTTTACCTAGTTTAGTGAGTTTATCTATAATTCCAGGGTGGGGGATGGTGTCAAACGCCTTGGCAAGATCTAGATAGGCTGTGTGAACCACCTTACCCTCATCTACAGCTTTGGTGACCACTTCAAAGAAGTCTGTCAGGTTTAGGAGACGTGATCTGCCTTTTACAAACCTGAACTGGGTGTGGTCCAGAGTTTGGAGATTACCAATGTCATTGTTTATAAGTTCCATGATGATACGTTCCATAGCCTTGCAGACCAGGCTTGTCAGACTAATGGGGTGGTAGTTCCCAGGGTTCTTGGTGGCTCCCCCATTGTGGAGTGAGATAACCGTTGCTGTGCACCATTCAGTGGGCACAAAGTCTGAGGTGAGGCTATGATTGAACATGGTACTCAGGTGGGGTGCCAGTTCGTTCTATAGTTCATGTAGAACGCAGCCTGGGAAGTTGTCAGGTTCCATAGATGCTGTATTCTTTCTTTGGAGAGTGTGTTTTCTACCTTTGCAGCCGTGATTACAGGAACTTTGCATTCTTCCAATATAGAGATGGGCCCTTTAGGGGATGAGAGAGGGTAAAGTTAGTACTGAACCTATCTGCCAGGATATTGGCAATATCATTTGGTTCTGTATATTTAGTGTCATTGTGCTGTAACTCAGAGCAGATCTGAGTGTTGCCATTGTGATTCTTGACATAGCTATAGAATGCTTTGTGGTTGCCTTTAAAATCAGTGGCAAATTTGTTTTCGTAACTAGCTTTGGAGGATTTTAAGGGATGACAGGGGGGTAAAGTTAGCACTGAACCTGTCTGCCAGGATGTTGGCAACATCAGTTGGTTCTGTATATTTAGTGCCATTGTGCTGTAACTCAGAGCAGATCTGAGTGTTGCCATTGAGATTCTTGACATAGCTATAGAATGCTTTGTGGTTGTCTTTACAGTCAGTGGCGATTTTGTTTTCATAACTAGCTTTGGAGGATTTTATGAGGGATCTCAGCTTCTTACTGAGGCTGACCAGAGAGTTCCTCCAATCATGGGATTTTATTCTTTTTTGCAACAGTTTTCTTCTTCTGTTGTAGAGTTTGTTTGTGGCAGGGGACCACCAGATTGGCTTCCTTATTTTGGAGGAAAGCATCTTGGTTCTGTTAGGGATTGCATGATCCATGCTCTCATGTAACTGCTTATAAAGTGTATTTGTGTAGGATTCAGCAGTCTACCTCTATTGTCCATCAGCATGAGTGCCGTGAAGTTTGCCACTTCTGTCTTAAGAAGTGTGAAGTAAGCTTTGGAGAATGTTTTTACAGTGGTTTCCCTAATGGGGGGGTTGGGGCAGGATGTGGATGTCTAGGGTGATTAGCTTGTGGTCGGATCTGACCAACGAGGAATTGACTTCTGGTGTGGAACACCGGTTGCCCATGTTGGTAATGACCAGGTCTAGGATATTGCTCCCCCTGGTGGGGGTGTGGATAAGTTGATCCAAGGCGTTGGAATGTATGAATTCCAAAAAACGTTGAGCACAAGAGTTGGTACATGAGTAGATTTCCCAGTTAATGGTGGGGTAGTTGAAATCACCCATTATTAGGGTGTTAGGTTGTACACTAATATTTTCCAGTGTATCAAGAAATGAGGAGTGGGAATCCTGAGACATGATGGGGATCTGTAGCAAACTACAGTTTGGATTTTGGTCTTGCCCAGAGTTAGTTCCACTTGGGTAAGCTTGAATGCTTTATGCTGAGCAGCTACCCTGGAGGTGTGGATATCCTTAATGTATATGGACACGCCTCTGCCTTTAGTGTTTTGGCCCAGGTTAGGTAGCCAAAAGGTGTGGTATGAATTATAGCCTGGTAATGCAGGGGTGGTCTCTGGAGCCTTGAACCAGGTCTCTCACTGCACAGATGTCGATGTTCTCTATTTTAAGGAGTGCCTCGAGTGAGTGCATTTTGAGGTTTAGACTTCTAGCATTGAGTAGCATTGCCCTCAGATTTTGCTTACTTGTACCTGTTATGGTGGTGAATTTGTCATTTGAACCTTGCCTAAAAAAGGCACTATAAGGGTGGCAAGAACCTTAGCCAGTATCCAGAATCCCAAGGGCGACAGGTGCAGGCCATCTCTGGCAAAGCATTTTGGTTTGTCGATCATGTCATCCTAGGCAGACAAACACTGGATCCCCTTAGAATGACACCAGAAGCTTAGCCAATTATTGAAGTCAATCATTTTGTCCTTGTACTGTGGTATCATTCTGGGTGATAGCAGGATGCTACACAGGGCTAGGGTCATACCTGCCTGGGCTACAAGATTGGACAGCCCCTCCAAGTCTCTTTGTACTTTTTGTGAAGTGACCTGAGTGAGTGCATTATGTGGCGGATCCTGACTCCTGACAGGCAGCTGACAGTAACTTTCTCCTCGTTTAGCCTGGTGAGTGGAACATCAGTGTGCCTAACTATAGAGTCACCTATGGCTAGAGTGTTGGGTACGTTGTTATGCCTTATGGGCTGTGGTTGAGTGGGGCACTGAGTTTGTGGGCTATGTGTCATTTGGGTTGTGCTGGGGGGTGTAGGTTGTTTGCATTTCTGCTTGGAGGTCCCTGTTGCTTGGGCAGATTTTTATTGAGAGCCTCCGAAAATGTAGGTGTGTGTTTTGTGTTTCTATGTGTGTGTTTCGTTGGTGTAGGTTTTGAGGGACTATGTGATGAGTGTGGTGTGGTGTGGTGCAAGTGTTTACCTTCTCCTCTTGACTGTCTAGACCAGTCTTGGGTGAAGAGAGCTTTGCTTCTAGTTTGGCTATATAAGTGCATCTCTCACAGGTTGCAGTGTTGGGTGGTAGGAGGAGAGGGTTGTCTGTGTACATGAGGCAATTGCTCCATTGCCCCAAGATGCACAGATTCATCAGATAGACAGGAGAAAACACCGGGAGCTGACCCTTAGACATGCTTGGATAGGTGCTTATGTATTAAGTACTAAAAACTGTTTTCCTGCAGACAAGTGGGGAAAGTTGGGTTTTGTAGCAATTTGTAGCTTATTTAGTGCTTACAATGAGTTCTGAACAAGTGCTGAGCTCAAAGAAACAGATTTGAGTGCTGAAACTAAAACACTGGCTAATTCTAAGAAACACAATTAAGCTAGAAGGCTTCCCTCCAACACAGAAAGGCTTGGAAGCTCAGAAGCTTACAAACAGTCCTGGATACAGCAAATCTGTACCTGGACTAGACTGCTTACAGGAAAGGATGGAAACAAGCTTAGAATTTTTTTTTTTGTAAAGTGGAAAGAGGAAAGGAGGAGCAGAAACTAAGTGGATTGGCCTTCTCAAATGTTCTCCCTGGATTAGGTAGAATGAGGTAAAGACACTAGACTGGGAGGAGTGTCCCAGATCAAATTTACAGTAGGAGCGGGCAACTGCAAAGCCACCAAGTATAAGAGCATGATACAAATAGGGAGGGACAGTGGGAAACAATATGATACACTCCTTGGCAGGAAATCAGAACAAAAATCCCAAACAGATGCTTAATAAATATAGACAATTTCCAGTTAATTCATCACACACAGTGAAACTAGCTAGAAAAGTATGCAGCAGACAATAAAAGTGCTATAAATAACTCGTAAAAATAAGCAAAAAACAGGATACTTAATGTTATATATTACAAATCCGAGTTTCCTCAGTGCCCTTCCTCTGATTAGCTCAGTATGAAATGGCAGAAATACTCACAAGTCAACTTTTTAGGTAACAGAAAGTTGAAACCTGAAACAACTTTAAAAAAAACTCGAAAGAACCGATGAGGTGCTTACTCCAAGCCGTAGTCCAAGTAACCCCAAACAGCCAATGGCCATAAACACTCCCCCTCAGTGAAATGCAGAAAGGCTTAGGCTAAACTAAGATGGCCTTGAACATGTGCTCAGACACACAGCCTCCACAAACAACTAGGCCCAAAACACAAGCCTGAATATGGACAATGCTACAAATACCCACACTACTTAGGTAGAAAAAAAACTGCAGAAATGTTGATCACAGCAGAAAAGCAGCAGTGAGCCTTTAAATGAAAGTTTTAAACAGATAAAGGAGCAAGGAGACTCTAGAGAAAGATTTTAACTACAAACAAGTTATATGATCCACTCCTTGCCGGGAAATCAGAACAAAAAACCCAAACAGATGCTTAATAAATGTAGGCATTTTCCTTCTTAATACCTCCCACACAGTGAAACTAGCCAGAAAAGTATGCAGCAGACAATAAAAGTGCTACAAGTAACTCGTAAAAATAAGCAAAACACAGGATTCTTAATGTTATATATCACAGATCCGAGTTTGCTCAGTGCCCTTCCTCTGAGTAGCTCAGTGTGACATGGCAGAAACACTCACAAGTTAATTTCTTAGGTAACAGAAAGTTGAAATCTGAAGCAACTTTAAAAAAAAGCTCAAAAGAATCAACAAGGTGCTAACTCCAAGCAGCATGCAGCTGCCAATCTCTGTAGTACACACAATTCCTGCCTGGAGTGCAGGTAGCTCTGGCCTGGAGTCACCTTGTAAGTACTGACAGTACCACTGGGCATGCTCCTACACTTAGCTAACTTGAGCACAATTCTGTTGCCTCTTCCCCACAAAGACCTGCTATGTGGAAATACATCTGTACATACAGACAGCTACCTATACATAGCTATCTGACCCTATCCCACTCCCACATTCTTAGTGTATCTATCAGTATGTACCCCATATATACATATATATATATATATATATATATATATATATATATATATATATATATATATATATATATATATATATATATATACATATATATATATATATATATATATAGATATATATATATATATTACAATGATGCATAGACTCTTCACATATATCTACATAACTCATATACATAACATACACACAGCACCGTTTAGAGACATCCCTGTTATACACATACACACACACACACACACATATATATATATATATATATATATATATATATGTGTGTGTATATATATATATATATATATATATATATATATATATATGTGTGTGTGTGTGTGTGTGTGTGTGTATACACTGGATATAAAAAGTGTACACATCCCTGTTAAAATGCCAGGTTTTTGTGATATAAAAAAATGAGACCACAATAAATCATTTCAAAACTTTTCCCACCTTTAATGTGACCTATAACCTGCACAATTCAATTGAAAAACAAACAAATCTGTTCAGGGAAAAATATTAAAAATAAAAAACATAAGATAAGCTGGCTGCATAAGTGTCCACAGCCTTAAACTAATACTTTGTTGAAGCACCTTTTGATTTAATTACAGCATTCAGTCATCTTGGGTAGGAGTCCATATGCATCGTACATCTTGACTTGGCAGTATTTGCCCACTCTTCCTTGCAAAAGCGCTCCAGATCTGTCAGATTGCAAGGGCATCTCTTGTGCATGGCCCTCTTCAGGTCACCCCAGAGATTTTCTATTGGATTTAGGTCTGGGCTCTGGCTGGGCCATTCCAAAACTTAAATTTTCTTCTATTGAAGCCATTCTTTTGTTGATTTGGATGCATGCTTGGGTCATTGTTGTGTTGAAAGGTGAAAATTCCTCTTCATCATCAGCTTTCTAGCAGACGCCTGATGTTTTTGGGCCAAAAGTGACTGGTATTTGGAACTGTTCTTATTTCCCTCCACCTTGACTAAAGCCCCAGTTCCAGCTGAAGAAAAGCAACCCCAAAGCATGATATTGCTACCACCATGCTTCACCATGGGGATGCAGTTCTTTTGCTGATGTCAAGTGTTGTTTTTGCTTCAAACGTACCTTTTGGAATTGTGGCCAAAAAGTTCAGCCTTGGTCTCATCAGACCATAACACATTCCCACATGCTTTTGTGAGACTTGATGTATTGTTTTGCAAATTTTAGCTGGGCCTGGATGTTTTTCTGTCTAAGAAAAGGCTTCCATCTTGCAACCCTACCCCATAGTCCAGACATATGGAGAATACGAGATATTGTTGTCACATGTAGCACACAACCACTACTTGCCAGAAATTCCTGCAGCTCTTTCAGTGTTGCTGTAGGTCTCTTGGCAGCCTCCCAGACCAGTTTTCATCTTGTCTGTTCATCAGTTTTGGAGGGATGTCCAGTTCTTTGCAATGTCACTGTTGTCCCATATTTTCTCCACTTTTTGATGACTGTCTTCACTGTGTTCCATTGTATATCCAGTGCTGTGGAAATACTTTTATACCCTTCTCCTGACTGATACCTTTCAGCAATGAGATCCCTTTGATGCTTTGTAAGCTCTGTGTGAAACATGGCTTTTGCTGTAGCAGGCAACTGAGTAAATGTCAGGAAAATCCTACTAGGACTGCTGAACATTATTTGGGGTTAATCAGAGTCTCTTTAATTGATGGCAGGTGTGTACCCAACAAGACTGAATGCTGTAATTAAATCAAAAGGTGCTTCAACATAGTATTAGTTTAAGGATGTGCGCACACATGCAACCAGCTTATCGTACGTTTTTTTATTTTTTTATATTTTTCCCATAACAGATTTGTTTGTTTTTCAATTGAATTGTACAGGTTATAAGTCACATTAAAGGTGGGAAAAGTTTTGAAATTATTTATTCTGGTCTCAGTTTTTATATCACAAAAACCTGGCATTTTAACAGGGGTGTGTACACTTTTTATATCCACTGTATTTGTGTGTGCATGTGTGTGTGTCTGTGTGTGTGTGTGTGTGTGTGTGTGTGTGTGTGTGTGTGTGTGTGTGTGTGTGTGTGTGTGTATGTATGGATTTCTCCACATACCCTCGGAATACTGAGGCTATTTGCACTCACACATCAAAACAGTTGCCCAAAGGAACCAAACCAAGGCTGCAACAGTAAATAATCCACTCACCCACAGACCCCTGTGCCTGTGGAATGTCACCTTGTAGACAAACACTGGTGAGCAGGTGTTGTACTGTACAATTGTTCAATGCATGCCTTGCACAGACCATATTGTCCCTGACCACATGTATGACCATCTAACTGCAACCAGCCACATATGTCCATACTGCTAACTGTACACACATAGCAGGGATAATGACAGGTTTCTCACTCATAGGACACTAGATACAATTAACAGTACAAAGAAACATCACTCTGCAGGCCACAAATGCTGTCTAACACAAGGCTACTTTGCGTACTCCACAAGTACTGTGCCTGCAATCAGATATACAGTACAACAGATGTAACCTAAAGATCGAACTTTATGCATCGAAGTATTAAACGATTGAACCCTAATAAAAAAATTATTAAAACAAAAAAAAAAAAAATAAAAAAGCATTTACGCAGGGGGCAGGCCCCCTTGCACCCCCCACACCCACCGCTACTTAAATATAGTAACTTCGAGATCGCACAACATTGAAGTAAATGGAAATCTCTCCTTACGGAGATTTACGTTTAAACATTCGAGGTTGTGCGATTTCGGTAATCTTGTGTCGACAATATCATATTCGATATTGTCAGACTTCAATATTCTGATATAGACCCACCCATGGCACATGCGATAAGTACTGCGAGCTATAGTGTGTAATAGTAGATAGGTAGGGATTCTAATCTCACATCAGCCAACTGTGTGTGTGTGTGTGTGTGTGTGTGTGTGTGTGTGTGTGTGTGTGTGTGTGTGTGTGTGTGTGTGTGTGTGTGTGTGTGTGTGTGTGTGTGTGTGTGTGTGTGTGTGTGTGTAAATGTATCCCCTTGCAGCACTACCGACAAGCCCGTATGGGGTATCTCTGTGCAATGGTTATGCATTTTTTGGCCCTGTGACTAACTGCTGGCCTCTACATTGCCCTCCTCCTCAAGGCCTGCTGATGTCATCTACCTTAGGAGCAATGGCTGACAATCTAATATCAGATAAACTGTATACTCACAGCAGCTGACTGTGTGTGTGTGTGTGTGTGTGTGTGTGTGTGTGTGTGTGTGTGTGTGTGTGTGTGTGTGTGTGTAAATATATCCCTGTGCAGAGCTACAGACATGCCCTTATGGGCCATCCCTGTGCAATGATTATGCACTTTTTGGCCCTGTGACTGGCTGCTGGCTCTAAATTGCCCTCCTATACATGATCATAACTGATGACCACCGCCTGCCTTACCCGGACACAGGATATTCCTAGATGTGTCAACTCCATCACCACACCTTCTAGATTTGCAAGCTCAGATAATTCAGGTAACAAGTAGGCAAGAGTGGCAGATCTTATCACAAACTATGAATGCATCAATACACTGACTGCCCCCATTATCCCTGATAGATTGTGCTACACTTTCACATCTAGGGAGCCATGCACTGCTATACCTTGCTGATGTCATATTTCTGCTGTGCTGCCATGCCATCCTGTGCCGCTGTATTGCTGCCATGTGTCCATAGTGTATCCTCTCAGACTTCTGCAACAGAATCATACACAGGTCCATGATACAACTGTCATTCTGTAACACTATTGCCACTCCAACATCATGCAACATAGATACACACAAAGTGTGATGTGTAGTCATGATACATGCCAGCATACAGTACTTGTTGTGGCCCTACATGTCATGTGATATAGACACCCTGTGCATCAGACACATAGTAGCATTTCCCTGCATCGGTGGCATGGATGGCAGGGATGTGACAATGGTATCATCATTTGCACAGGATGTGGTGTGGGGGTGCAAAAGGCCTAGGCTGTGCCAAACAGTTGACAGCATGTGTGTGAGTCAGGAGGGTTGTGGGTTAGATGGGCCATATAGAGGTGCCATGTGTGTCTGTAGGTGACCTGCATGTGACAGTAGTGTTTGAGTGTGTGCATGTACACAGTCAAACCCAGTGCTAGCCCTGCACATGTGTATGTTGGACAGCTGTGGACCGTACATGATAGAGTGCACCATTCACCATCTCTGACCATGAACACAAGAACTGGCTCTGCCAGGAGTAGCACTGGCACCACCATGCCTAAGGTCACATGCAGTGCTAGTACCTGACAGTGACTTTTGTCTGCTGGGGCTTTGTCCACCACGGGATTACCCTGGACCATGTGCCCATGGTCTGCCATGTCATGGTGTGGACAGCACACTCCCCTCTATAATGCTGGAGGTACTGCCACTATGGGATCATGACTGCGCATGGCCATGTGGACTTTCAGTAGATGGTGTTGCTGACCTATGTTCACTTGTCTGATGCCCAACCTCAAACCAGCACAATGTGCAATTCATGACAGACACTGTCTCAGCCCACCATCTGTCCACTGCATACGTGAATCGATCCAGAGTGTCCCAATACAGTGGAGGCAGTTATGGATGTCAGACTGTGCTGCATCCATAACCCTAAGCATCCATCTGGTGTTGCATTCAGAACATGCCTGTGCCTCCATGATGTCCTGAAACATGCACCGAGTGACCGGTGATGTGACACCTGCAACAGGTGGTGGATGGACAGCAGTACTCCTATGAGCACCCCTGTCAATCCACCTGTATGGGACCTCACCAAGTCTCTGCCTATGGCCATTGTCAACACTCACTGATGCCATAGTTGCCAAACTGTCCTGCTCAATGTCACTACCTTCTGACTGTCCAATATATGTGGCCTCTGGGGACTGGGTATGTGTGGGCATACTGACTGTGTGTGGTGACAATGGGGGCAGAAGAGGGACATCAACCTCTGGGACAGATTCAGCCCCTAAAAACCCCACCTGTGCCTCACTATTACCACCACCATCATCATCAGAGTCTGATGAGACACTGACATCAGGTTGTGAGGAGGACAGACTTCAACCCACCCGTCACCTGTGAAAACCAAGTTAAAAGCAGTACATTACTACCTGCACTTTTAAGTATGGTAATCCACACAAACTCATACAAATTAGAAAACTGCATTACCAGTCTCACATCTTCTCATCTCCGCTCCCATGCACAACAGACAACCTCACACCAACATACACAGACAAGTCAAGCCCGTTCTAACATGAACTTCAGACACATCCAGGTAAAGTTGCCAGTACAATTTGCCTGTAAGGTATGTAATATGACACTATACATTATAGAATTAGACATAAAACCACTTCACAAAGGCGGTGCCTCCACTGACCCTGGAAATTACCGGCCCATTAGCTTGACAAGCCTTATCTGCAAAGCCATGGAGAGGATCATAATGGACCTCATAAATAAAGACATAGGGAATTTGCAGACTTTGGATCCATCCCAGTTTGGCTTTGTCAAAGGCAGATCATGCCTTCTAAACTTGGTTGACTTTTTCGAAACAGTCACCAAAGCCATTGATGAGGGAAAGGCAGTCCATACAGCCTACCTCGATCTGGCGAAGGCCTTCGATACAATACCCCACTCGGGTATCATTGAAAAACTCATCAGCTTAAATGTTAACCCATACATCACAAGATGGGTTGCAAACTGGCTGAGTGACAGAACCCACAGGGTCAGAGTTGCTGGCGCCATGTCAGACTCAAAGCCTGTCACAAGTGGTGTACCACAGGGCTCAGTCCTGGGCCCACTCTTGTTTGGCATCTACTTTTCCAAGTACAAGCAAACACAGGAGGGTTATGGCTGACAAAGTTTGCAGATGACTGCAAACTGGGCCATAGTAGAAAACACATCTGACACAGATATCCTTCAGAAGGGTCTCACAGAAACGGATAACTGGTGCCAGAGCCATGGCCTAAAGTTAAATGCCAAAAATGCATAGTCATACCCTTCGGGAAAAACAAGGTTACCCCTAGCTACCAAATAGGTGGCAATCCACTGAGCACAGAAGAAGTTATCAGGGACCTGGGGACCCAGGTTGATAGTAGTCTGTCATTCGACACCCATGTAGCTAAAGTAGTTAGGAAGACCTTCTACATTGCCCACCTTATCATGAAGGGATTCTCATCTAGATCAAGGGAGGTCATAGTCTCCTATACTCATCACTCATTAGACCAATGATTGAGTACAATGCCCCATTCGGAATGTATCTGACCCGACACTTGCAGCAGCTGGAGAGGCCACAAAAGTTCCTCACCAAAAGGATAAAGGGTCTCAAACATCTGTCCTATGCTGCCCGACTGAAAGAACTCCAGCTCTATTCAGTCGCCTACCACTTGCTCAGAGGTGACCTTTGCCTAACATACAAGGCCATGTCAAACCCAGATTTGATGAATATGCTTCACCTCAAAAAATCTAGATCCGTCAGAGCCACAAGGGCGGAGACTTAAACCTCGACACGGCTATTAATAGGACGTGCTGGAGGGATAGATTCATCACCCAAAGACTCCCTATGCTGTGGAATAAAATCCCGGTATATGTGAGGCAGAGCACCTCGCTGGCCTTGTTCAAGAGAAATCTTGACCAATGGATGGGAGATCGCAGATATACCCCAGGGATTACCTCAGTGTCACTGCTCGACAGAGGCACAGCGAAATAATGGGTATAGTTCCCCATACTAAAGGGGTGGCGTAAGCCACAAAACTATGGGCTAGGCTTGTAAATGCCCTCGGGCAGATAGCCTAGTATGAACCTATGAACCTATGAACCTATATCTATCTTCAGAATCATATGCCAGTTCTAATGTCACTGTCTCAGGTATGTAGCATCTCCCTTATGTGTTTGAAAAGGCATATTGGAGTAATTGCCTCATGTATACCAGGCTGTGTAGACACTCATAACTATCAGTGCAGATGTGTCAATGGTTGTTCAAATACACACCTGTGACTAACCAGTCTATGAACTATAGTTAACTGTTCCAGAATGGAACATAAAAATATTCTACTCTGGCTAAACACAACATTTGTACATAGGCCTAATACATAGGGTCTATATGATCCGTAAAAAAACAGTATCACACTTACCAGGTACAGGACCACAGACTAGGGCCACATCTGAGGGACCTATAAAAAGATGAGGGAGAGGTATTGTCAGCACCACCAAAGATTGCAGCACTACAAGGTAATATGTGCATATATCCATGAATACAGTAGCTACTGTCATACTGGCAGTATTGCTGACATTCTGAGTATGTGTATACAAATTAGTGTAAACCCTAGCCCCCCCATGCAGATAGACCTAACACCTATATACAGCTATGTAGAGCTTGCCACAATGATTGATACAGTATTACAATGGTGAACACAGTACACTTACCTGGACGCTCCTCTGCTGTGAACACTGTGGCACCCACCTCCATGATGCATGGTGTGATGGATGCCTGGGAGCTGTCACTTGTTCTTAGGTTCACCAGGAATTCCTCTGTGACTGAGAGTGCTTGTTCTGACTCAGGCCCTCCACCAGTGGTGGCAGGATACCTGGCAACAGCAGCGCCTGTTAGTCATGCAGCATTCAGCATGTCTGTGACCCGATGTCAGACCTGCTCATAGGTCCTGTCCTGTTGACCAATCTGATTGACATCCACACAAGGTCTGCCCACAATGCTCCCCAATGTTCCTGATTATGCCTCCCCCTGGACAACAAGATTTGATGGTGCTGTCTCAGTCCATCCACTATTATATCATTCTCTGCATCTGTGAATGGGGCATGTCTCCTGTGGTACATGATCCCTGAAAGACAACAAAAGGGGAATACATTACAGGACCAGATATGTCACTGTCCACTATATACAGATCCAGCACACACATAATGGCTTGCACTATCCACTGTTCCCTCACATGTCATATCCCACAGTCTGGCAACACTCTACATGTGTGAATACCACCACAATAGTAGCAATACTGGGGTATGTCCCTGTGTGCCACGACATATTCTGCTGTATGTTTCAATACCCAGCACTGCTGTCTACTGTGGTGTGTCCCCTACGGGCAAACTCCCACTAATATGTCATATGGCCACTGCTAGTCAATTAACAGTGTGTTATTACAACTATATGGGGACAGTCCAGCAACATCTGTCTGCCACAATGACAGAAAACAATGCAAACCTACTGTAGTATATGTTCCCTGTAGGCATCATACCTCTCAACTAACAGATGTTTGCAGAATGTCAAGATGTTTGCCTCATAGTGTTGGTCAGTTTCACATAAACGTGTGGATCTCTGACAAATATTTAAAGACTGTCACTGTTTTGGGCCTTGGTCCCCCTATAAATTAAGACTTTGTCCTACTTTCATGCTGTAAGGGGTTTACAGGTATGTTAGGCATAGTCGTCAACCAAACAGGGACATATGTTACCAGAAATGGGGACTTAGCTAGAGTACATCAGGGACATTCAGAAACACTTTTAAAATGTTAGATTATGTATGTGAGACAGTGACTCAATAAGGGAGGTGAATTACAGCACATCGTTTGATGTTACAGAAGTGTACACCCTTTGTCATTGTCATGATGTATTATGTGTAATCCACTAGCTTGCCTTGTAGGAGGGTTTGACAGGGGTAGAGCTGAGATGTGATTGAAAATCAGGGAGAGTTGAGAGGCAAGCCTGTAGGTGTAGGACAGCTGAGTAACAATGACATGCCATTACCATAAATCTAAGACAGACTTACTGCTGTAATCCTTATTCCCCATACCTCCATCCTCCATTCCACATCCTGTTACATGGAGAAATCTATTACATACCTGCTGGAGTGCAATACTTCTTTTTTTGAACATTGCATCTGGTAATCTTTTGGAAATATGCTCTTTAAGTGAGTTACGTCTCATACAGATCTGCTCCTCATAAGCAGCTACTTGCCTTTTTAATGTACTGCTCATTAGCAGGTAATTCTTCTGCACCAATCTATGGCTTAGAATTGCTAATTGCAGCCAAAACAGCTGAATTGCACTATCATTGGTCAATGTCATGCCACCACAGTGCAATATATAAGGCCTTCATGTAGAGCTTAACCCCTTTCTTAGTTGTTAAGATGGACATTACTGAGATGTGGTGAGTAGAGCACAACAGTGGGTAGGAAACATAACTATCAACTGTAGAGATTTATGAAGTATGCCCACAGTTTCTGCTCATATGTGTGGTCAGTGTTCCATGACATTATGGTCATCTGGCTGTTCACTGGCAAACATTATGGGTTGAGGTCAGCATAGTAAGTGACACACTTAAGTGTCATACTTCATACCCATCAGAATATGCATGCTAATGGAATAGCTGTTATTCCATCAACCTACTATCTTTGTAGGGGCAAACTGTTACACATGTCCATATCTGTGGGTCATATCCCACCCCCACTACATATGGCTGTGTCCAGATCACTTGTTCTAGGGAGTTGTGAGGTGGGAGGTATCACAGGTCTGTAGCAGCTACCTTTACATAGAGCTGTGTGTGCTGCAGGCTGCAGCAGCCATGGGAGGATTGTGATCACTTTTGAGAACAGCAAGCTGTATGTGTAACTGTGGCAGCTGTGGCAGCCCTGTCATTATGGCAGAGCCAAGGTAAGCGTACCCTATACAATCCAATCAAGGCAAGTGATTAAGGTACATCTGTTATGCAATTGTGTCAATAATAGAGTAGTAGGCAGCAAATAGTTAGGCTACACGGATATGTGCAGTGTGCCCCTACCTGTAGGCCTCTGACTTGCAAAATTGGGTAGCAGTCATTAACTAACAGTAACTTGTGCAGATTAGGATTGCATGACTCAGTCATTACTTGCTGTCTTTACAATGATGTAATTGAACTACAACACAAAACTGGATTTGAATCCAGGACTGTGTGTGTGGCAAAATGTATTGCATGCAAGGCATTTAATGGATTGTGCTACTGAGTCACTGCAAAAACATATGCATTTGCAAGATATATGTGCACATATACAGGTTGTGACACACTTTCTACATCCATCACTATGTGCATGGCTTTATATGGCTTTATTTCTGCACCAGGGTCGCAGTCGTACATGTACTTTGCCATTACTGCCTTAGCAGGTGTCCAGAAGATGTTGATAAAAAGGCACATATACCTGCTATCAGAGGCCTCACTTACATCCATTATTATGTCTTTGGCTGTCTACTGGTATATTATTGCACCAGAGTCCAAGGTACATTCCCATTTTTCTCATTAGTTTTTTTTTCATTTACATGCCTAATGACTGCAAGTTATAATCAGTATATTTTGCTGGAAATAACTGTTTTAAGGTGGATCTGAGTGGCATAGGTTCATAGGTTCATAGGTTTATACTAGGCTATCTGCCCTAAGGCATTTATAAGCCTAGCCCAGAGATTTTGTGGCTTACGCCACCCCTTATGTTAAAAAATACTGTGCCCATTAGTTTGTTGTGCCTCTGTCCAGCAGTGACACAGAGATGATTCCCGGGGTAAACCTATGATCTCCCATCCACCGGTCAAGATTTCTCTTGAACAGAGCCAGCGAGGTGCTCTGCCTCACATGGACCGGGATTTTATTCCACAACATAGGGAGTCTCTGGGTGACAAATCTATCCCTCCAGCATGTCCTATTTATATCCGTGCTAAGGTTTAAGTCGCTTGTTCTAGTGGATCTGGTAGATTTGGATTTTTTGAGGTGGAGCATGTCCATTAATTCCGGGTTGGACATGGCCTTGTATGTCAGGCACAGGTCACCTCTGAGCAGATGGTATGCGACTGAATAAAGCTGGAGTTTCTTTAGTCTGGCAGCATATGACAGATTTTGGAGTCCCTTTATCCTTTTGGTAAGGAACTTTTGGGGTCTCTCCAATTGCTGCAGGTGTCGGGTGAGATACATCCCGAATGGGGCATTGTACTCGATCATTGGTCTGATAAGTGAAGAGTACAAGGGAACAATGACCTCATTTGATCTGGATGTGAATCCCTTCATGATCAGGTGGGCAATGTAGAAGGTTTTTCTAACCACTTTAGCAATGTGAGTGTCAAAAGAAAAGGCACTGTCAACCTGGGTCCCCAGGTCCCTGATAACCTCTTCTGTGCTTAGTGGATTGCCACCTATATGGTAGCTTGGGGTTACCTTGTTTTTCCCAAAGGGTATGACTATACATTTTTTGGCATTTAACTTCAGGCCATGGCTCTGGCACCAGCTATCAGTTTCCGTGAGACCCCTCTGAAGGATATCTGTGTCCGATGTACTTTCCACTATGGCTCCCAGTTTGCAGTCATCTGCAAACTTTGTCAGCCATAGTCCTCCTATGTTAGCCTGTACTTCTGAGAAGTAGATGCCGAACAACAGGGGGCCAAGGACTGAGCCCTGTGGGACACCACTTGTGACCAGCTTGGAGTCTGACATGGCGCCAGCTACTCTAACCCTCTGGGTTCTGTCCTTTAGCCAGTTTGCAACCCATCTTGTGACATATGGGTTTACATTTAAGCTGGTACGTTTCTCTATAATACCAGAGTGGGGTATTGTGTCGAAAGCTTTTGCAAGGTCAAGGTAGGCTGTATGGACTGCCTTTCCCTCATCAATGGCCTTGGTGACTGTTTCGAAGAAGTCGACCAAGTTCAAAAGGCATGATCTGCTCTTGACAAAGCCAAACTGGGTCGGGTCCAATGTCTGCAAGTCCCCTATGTCTTTGTTTATGAGTTCCATTATGATCCTCTCCATAGCTTTGCAGCCCAGGCTTGTTAAGCTTATGGGGTGGTAATTACCAGGGTCCGTAGAAGCACCGCCTTTGTGGAGTGGGACCACAGTTGCCGTACGCCACTGCTTAGGCAAGTATCCTGTGGTAAGGCTAAGATTAAACAGCTGCCTTATGTGCGGGTTTAGTTCCTCATTGAGTTTGTGTAGCACACAGCCGGGGACACCATCCGGTCCCATTGATGCTGTGTTTTAGCTTTAGAGAGCAGCTTTCACCTGCGCATTGGAGATGTCTGGGAGGCTGCACTCCACTGGGATAGTTATCTCTCCTTTTGGGGGGGGGGGGTGAAGTTTGCACTGAACCTGTCTGCCAGTATGTTGGCAATGTCTGTGGGTTCAGTGATTTTTGTATCATTTTGGACTAATTCTGAGCATATCTGGGAGTTTCCACCCAGGTTTCTAACATAGCTGAAGAAGGCCTTATGATTGTCTTTTGAATCTATGGCAATTTTTCTCCCAAAGTTGGCCTTGGATGATTTTATGAGTGCTCGTATTTTTTTACTAATAATGATCAAAGGTGTCTTCTCTTTTATGGATTTTGCTCCATCATGTAACAGCTTTCTCCTCTTATTGTAAAGTTTGTTTATGGCTGGGGTCCACCAGCCTGGATGTTTGCCCTTTGTGGAAAGAGTCTTGGTTTTATTAGGGATTGCCTGATCCATGCAGTCCTGGAGGTGTTCGTAGAAGGCATTTGTAAGGGCTTCCGCAGCTTGGGTTGTGGTTTCCACTGGCTCGGGGGCCTTGAAGGATACCACACCAGTCTTGAGTAGTGTGAAGTTTGCTTTAGAGAAGTTCTTCACTGTGGCCTTTTTTGTTTGGGGTGGGGGCGGGATGTGGATATCCAGTGAGATTAGTTTATGATCTGATCTCACCAATGAGGGATATACTTCTGGTGTGGAGCATTTTGTCCCCATGTTTGTGATGATGAGATCTAGTATATTTTCTCCTCTTGTGGGAATGGTGACTAGTTGTTCCATGGCATTTGAATTTATGAACTCCAGGAACCTTTGGGCTAGAAAGTTTGGGCTTGAGTAATGTTCCCAGTCTATATTCGGGTAGTTGAAGTCACCCAATATAATGGTGTTTGGAGATACTTTTATACCCTCCAGTGTCTTCAGGAAGGCTGTGTGGGGTTCCTGAGTTTGAGAGGGTGGCCTGTAGTATGCTACAAATTGTAGAGCAGTTTGCCTATGGTTAATTGCACCTGGATGGTTTCCGATGCTTTGTGCGTTGCCACCAACCTGGAGGTGTGGGTATCCTTGATGAATATGGATACACCCCCTCCTTTTGTGGTGTGGTCCGGGTTTTGGGGCCGGAATGCATGATATGATGTAAAACCTGATAGTGCCGGGGTGCTCTCAGGAGCCTTGAACCAGGTTTCAGTCACAGCACAGACATCAATGTTCTCCATACCGAGAAGGGCCTCGAGTGAGTGCATTTTGAGATTTAGACTTCTGGCATTGAGCAGCATTACCCTTAGTTTCTTCCCATTTTTGTTTCCTGGGGTGGTAGGTTTAGAATTTGAGCCTTGCCTAAAAAAGGCACCATGGGGGTGGCAAGAGCCTTAGCCAATATCCGGAATCCCAGGGGTGACAGGTGCAAGCCGTCCCTTGCGAAGCAGCGTGGCTTGTCAAGCATGTCATCCCAGGCAGACAGACACTGGATCCCCTTTGAATGACACCAGAAATTAAGCCAATTGTTAAAGCTGATCATCTTGTCTCTATGTTGTGGCATCATTCTTGGTGAAGGAAGGATGCTGCTCAGGGTCAGGGTCATACCTGCCTGGGCTACATAATCAGAGAGCTCCTCTATGTCTCTTTTCATGTAGTCCAGGGAGGTACATCTCAGGTCTTTCACACCAGCATGGACAATGACTGTGTCATATTTGTACTTGCTGTGGAGTGACCTGAGTGCTTGTGTTATGTGGCGGATTCTAGCGCCTGATAGGCAGCTTACTGTGACCCTCTCCTTGTTCAGCCTGGTGAGTGGGACGTCAGTGTGTCTGACTATGGAGTCACCTATGACAAGTATGTTTGGTGTTGTATTTGGCCTTAAGGGCTGTGACTGCTTTGCACACTGATTTTGTGTTTTATGTGTTGCCTGTGGTGTGTCATGAGGTGGCGGTTGCTTGGGTGTCTGCTTTGGAGGCCTCTGCTGTTTAGGTAAATTTTTGCTCAGAGCCTGAGTATGTCTTTGTGTGTTTATGTGTTTGATTCATTGTTGTGATAGCTTTATGTGAGACTGGTTTTGTGGTGTGTGTAGTTGCCTTCTCCTCCTGTCTGGTCTTGCCAGTCCTGAGTTGAGAGAGCTCAGCCTCCAGTTTGGCTAAATAGCTGCATCTCTCGCAAGTATTTGTGTTATGTGGGAGGAGGAGAGGGTTGTCTGTGTACATGAGGCAATTGTAACATTGCCTCAATATTCCCAGATTCACCAACTGGACAGGAGAGGACGCCAGCATCTTGCCCTTTGACATGCTAGAGAAATTTAGAAGTTTGGGGTGTAACTGAATGAGAGAGGACTTAGTAAGGAAGTGGGTAATCCTGGGGGGGGGGTTTCGCTAGTGAGGGACTTTGTATAATACAGAAGTGCTAAGCCTGAAAAGAAGATGCTTTTAAGACAAGTGCTGAGCTTTTTTTTTTTTTTTTTTTGGAGAAAAAAAGCTTTTAGGAACAAGTGCTGCGCTTTTTAGTTAAGGGATATACTGTTTAGATTACTAGTAGAGCAGTTCTAAGGGAAAAAATGAAGAACAGACTTTATGGAGCCAGAAAAGTTTAACCTTGTTAAACCGGCACTGCCGATGCTGCTCTAGTGGCAACTCCGCTTCATCAGGCTAAAGCACACTAAAGCGTGCTTGATAGCAGGGGCTGGAAAGAGCAAGGAATTGACCCAATGCGGCCAATAAAACTACAGTTTCAAGTCAGTAACCACTCCCAGGGGGGGCAGGGGAGCTGCTCAATGTTTTACACTGCCACTGATCAACAGAGAGACTTTCCCTTAGCCCAAGCAAAAATGGCCTCACAGAAACTTACAAACAGTTCAGGAACAGCAAGCCTGTAACTGAACTTTTTTAAATCTCAGAAAAGTGGGAAAAAAGCAAGATTTTTTTTTGTTTTTGTTTTTCAGAGATAGCAGAGGTTCACAAGTAATATCAAGTTATAACAGTGCAGTAAATGACCCCACACAGGAGTGCTAGGTCAAAGACAGAAAATATGCAAGTTTTGAGAAAAAAGATTTTAAAATTAAGTGCAAACAGGAAATTCAGTAAACAGCTTTTGGTTGTGCTCTAAATACAGCTACTAATGCAGAAATCAAGTTTAACAAGCCAGAAAATGCTCAAACTAGGCAACTATGCAGAAAAACTTAGCAAATAAACAGAGAAAAATACTTAAAATCTCAAAAGTGGCTCCCTTCTTCTCTCAGCGTTTTCTCCTCTTGGTGGGTGCTTCACCAACAGCCAACAAGCCTGAAAAGATGCCAAACCCATGAGGCAACTAGGTTTTAAGAGAGGAAGATGAAGGAGTTTTGGAAATGACCCTACTGGTCAATAAAACTACAGTTTCAAGTCAGTAACCACTCCCATGGGGGGCAGGGAGCTGCTCAATATTTTACACTGCCACTGATCAACAGACAGACTTTCCCTTAGCCCAAGCAAAAATGGCCTCACAGAAACTTACAAACAGTTCAGGAACAGCAAGCCTGTAACTGAACTTTTTAAATCTCAGAAAAGTGGGAAAAAGCAAGATTTTTTTTGTTTTGTTTTTCAGAGATAGCAGAGGTTCACAAGTAATATCAAGTTATAACAGTGCAGTAAATGACCCCACACAGGAGTGCTAGGTCAAAGACAGAAAATATGCAAGTTTTGAGAAAAAAGATTTTAAAATTAAGTGCAAACAGGAAATTCAGTAAACAGCTTTTGGTTGTGCTCTAAATACAGCTACTAATGCAGAAATCAAGTTTAACAAGCCAGAAAATGCTCAAACTAGGCAACTATGCAGAAAAACTTAGCAAATAAACAGAGAAAAAATACTTAAAATCTCAAAAGTGGCTCCCTTCTTCTCTCAGCATTTTCTCCTCTTGGTGGGTGCTTCACCAACAGCCAACAAGCCTGAAAAGATGCCAAACCCACGAGGCAACTAGGTTTTAAGAGAGGAAGATGAAGGAGTTTTGGAAATGACCCCTACTGGTCAATAAAACTACAGTTTCAAGTCAGTAACCACTCCCATGGGGGGCAGGGGAGCTGCTCAATGTTTTTCACTGCCACTGATCAACAGACAGACTTTCCTTTAGCCCAAGCAAAAATGGCCTCACAGAAACTTACAAACAGTTCAGGAACAGCAAGCCTGTAACTGAACTTTTTTAAATCTCAGAAAAGTGGGAAAAAAGCAAGATTTTTTTTTTTTTGTTTTTTCAGAGATAGCAGAGGTTCACAAGTAATATCAAGTTATAACAGTGCAGTAAATGACCCCACACAGGAGTGCTAGGTCAAAGACAGAAAATATGCAAGTTTTGAGAAAAAACAATTTTAAAATTAAGTGCAAACAGGAAATTCAGTAAACAGCTTTTGGTTGTGCTCTAAATACAGCTACTAATGCAGAAATCAAGTTTAACAAGCCAGAAAATGCTCAAACTAGGCAACTATGCAGAAAAACTTAGCAAATAAACAGAGAAAAATACTTAAAATCTCAAAAGTGGCACCCTTCTTCTCTCAGCATTTTCTCCTCTTGGTGGGTGCTTCACCAACAGCCAACAAGCCTGAAAAGATGCCAAACCCATGAGGCAACTAGGTTTTAAGAGAGGAAGATGAAGGAGTTTTGGAAATGACCCCTACTGGTCAATAAAACTACAGTTTCAAGTCAGTAACCACTCCCATGGGGGGCAGGGGAGCTGCTCAATGTTTTACACTGCCACTGATCAACAGAGAGACCTTCCCTGAGCCCAAGCAAAAATGGCCTCACAGAAACTTACAAACAGTTCAGGAAAAGCAAGCCTGTAACTGAACTTTTTTAAATCTCAGAAAAGTGGGAAAAAAGCAAGATTTTTTTTTGTTTTTTTTTCAGAGATAGCAGAGGTTCACAAGTAATATCAAGTTATAACAGTGCAGTAAATGACCACACACAAGGAGTGCTAGGTCAAGGACAGAAAATATGCAAGTTTTGAGAAAAAAACGATTTTAAAATTAAGTGCAAACAGGAAATTCAGTAAACAGCTTTTGGTTGTGCTCTAAATACAGCTACTAATGCAGAAATCAAGTTTAACAAGCCAGAAAATGCTCAAACTAGGCAACTATGCAGAAAAACTTAGCAAATAAACAAAGAAAAAATACTTAAAATCTCAAAGTGGCTCCCTTCTTCTCTCAGCGTTTTCTCCTCTTGGTGGGTGCTTCACCAACAGCCAACAAGCCTGAAAAGACGCCAAACCCAGGCATGGTGAGTTAATGCAGTGTTCTCTAAGTGAGAAGGGCCTGGGATCGAAATTTGGCAGGATTGTTTATTTTGTACATGTGTCTAACAATGTCATAAACACATTTAATCATTAAAGATCATTTTAGTTTAGCTAAGTGAAGTTGCACTGTGTGCCACACTGCGTCTCTTCACTTAGCTCCCTCGCAAATCCACACTAAAAAGCATAAAGAAAAGAAAAAGGGGTTGATAGGAAAGTGGTGAAATGGGAGCATGCAAGCTGGAAAAATATATTGCAATTCAGTTAGGGATGTGCAGGAAAGGTGTAGGAAAGAACCATATCTATCCATATCTTGTACAGCAGCAGCTGTGCATTTTGACGGATTTTGTAAATGAATTTGGACTCTCAAATCTCAGAGATAGGGGTGAGGACAATATAACTGAGTTGTCAAGCCAATTTGACCAGATTAGTAGTGTCCAGTGGACACTTGTGCAACATGGAGAGGTATGTATCGGATGATATTTTTTTTTTGGACAAGTGCCCATTTTTTTTGTTAAGGTGAGAGCGGAATGTAAAGGAAGGGACATAGGTACATGTGGGGAGGTATGTTGGGTAGGATAGGATGCATTTGCAGATAGACAAGACAGCAGACAGGGGCAGTATGTGACACATGAGGGGGGTAAACACCTTGGATGGGAAGGGTGTAGTGGAATCCAAGTCACATGTGCCTCAAGATGGCAGCAGTGTGTCTCACATCCCCACCCATGGGACAGTCAACACTGCTCATTCACTACCCCAAGGGTGGCTGTGCTGGAGGCTGGGTGCCAGGGACAGCCTGCCTCACCAGGTTGGACAGCATGCTCTCAATCTGGTGCAGGTGGTGTTCATAGCTCTGGTGAACAATACTGCACACCATGATAGGCAGTTGATCCTGGGTGACTGCAGCTCCTCTGCCACCATTCCCAGGGGGATACCAGGCCCTGTCCCCTGAGGCGGTTCCACTTGATGCTGCAGGTGGTGCAGGGGCAGTGGAGGGGCACCACTGGACTGGATCCCAGACATGCTAGGATCCAGTGCCACAGCCACTTGAGGCAAGGTAGGTGGGTCACCAGGAACCAGCCTACCCTTACATGCTGTGATAATGGAGATATAGCGATAATTATATGTTAGTTATTAACAAAACAGTGTTAGTAATAAGAGCATGGCAGAACATTGGAAATAACCCAATTACATATCAATGCATTTTATGCATATTACGTGAAACACAGCAATGTTTTTATTGCACAGTCAGTATGACAGTATGCCAGTAACAGTTACAGCATAAGGCCAACAAAATAGGTAATTTAACAAGATATGTTAATATGCATCCATTATAATACATAACAATAATAGAACACATTCCCCAAAAAACAGTTAATGTAACCACATATGTTAATGGTAAACCATAACCAATGAATAACAGAAATAAATAAATGAAGATAAGGGATGGGGAGAGAGAGAAAATCAGTCCATTAGTAACATTGCTGTTTACTTCCTTGACAACAGTACTACTATCGACTTTATGAGTCTGTTTTTTCTTTATGTGTACATTGAGTACAAGTCTCCTGTAACTGATGTAGCAAGTACATACCTCTCAAGCTATATGCATGGGACGCTATGGGCCAAACGGTAACAACTGCGGGTACACACCTGCACAGAACACTTGCACATCAGCTGGACTTATATAAATACCAAGGTGTTCTGTGGGCTGAAATGGTGACACTTTGCAATCTAGGTACTCATTGCCATGATATTCTTGTAGCAGATGGATTACACACTATTAACATAACATGAAATCGTGACACTTGAGAGACATGTATGTGTACAGTGCAGACACTAAACAGCAGTCATGCCCTGGGTGGCAGACATGGGAGTAGACCCCAGTAGCAGTGACTGCAGGGGACATCTGCATGGAATGTATTAATCGACTATAGCAACTTTTCATAGACACTCCAGGCATACAGCCATATCAGGATTATACATATTATTTCTGATTGCATGTGTGTGGTTGTGGTGGTGCAGCAGTTAGTGTTGCCGCCTCACAACAAGAGTTCGATCCTTGGCTGGGGTGCCTTCTGTGCAGAGTCTGCATTTCCTCCCTGTGGTCGTGTGGGTTTCCTCTGGGTGCTCCGGTTTCCTCCTACATCCCAAAGATATGCTATAGGTGGATTGGATACTCTAAATTGGCCCTATATGCGAGTGTGTGCATGTGTGTGCCTTCTGTGGAAGGTTGGGCACCGGGCTAGCAACTTGACACTATAAAACTCCACTGCCAATCATGAGCAGACAGGTGATTCACTGTGGCGACCCCTAACCGGGAAAAAGCTGAAAGAAGAAGAATTTCTGATTGCATATTGCTGATTTTTCACATTCTTGCTAATGATTTTAACAGTTTGGAAAATCTAAACACACAATTATCTACCCATAATATGGGCTATTTTACCCATTTCCCTATAGTTCCTATGGAGAGAGAATATGTCAGCATTATATGACTGCTACTGCAATATTTAGTGCTATATAGCACTGGATTCGAACCCTGGTCTGCGTGTGGCAAAATTGACTTTATACAGAGCATTTAACAAACTAAGCTACTGAGTCACTGCTAATTACTGACTGAGTGATATTTGCCTAGATCTTACCTTGAACCAAAATATGACCTGGCAGTACTACTACAGTGTTATACTAGACTGCAGTGACAATAGAACTCATATGCATAACACATATAATAGGTATGCTATATATCAGTATAAACAATGCTGGAGTACACAATTTGTTGTTAGTGTGTTGACATGTCTGTGAAATCGACAAACAATATCAGTTCATGGAGTGGGCTACCTCACCCATATACCTTGATTACCTGATGTTTGTGGATGACAGAGCATTATGTGAACAATATTGCCCTAGAGACAGCCTTGAACAGTACTATATGAGTTAAACAATACAGCAGGCAGCCATTAGATTTGCATTCTACAGCTATTACAATGTTATACTTGACTGCAGTACCTTACCTTGCAGCCTGAATGCATACATCTCTACTGCAATGGTGTTATTGGTATTGTTTCATGTTTTATTGCAGAAGAGTTGCCATTATTTATTTCTTGCAATACAGCTCTAATTCCACATTTATTGCACTGCAGACTTTATTGTATACATTTTAATGCAGTTACTGGTATTGTTTCATGTTTTTATTACACAACAGTTGGCAGGACAGCTGTGATAGGTAGCAGTTACCGTTGCCACCCCACAGTAAGAGGTTCTCTGGTTCGATTCTTGGCTGAGGTGCCTTCTGTGAAGAGTCTTCATGTCCTCCCTGTGGTCATGTGGGTTTCCTTGGGTGCTCTGGTTTCATCCCAAATACATGTTGTCAGTAGATTGGACACTCTAAATTGGCCCTAAGTATGCATATGTGCATGTGTGTTCCTCCTGTGGAAGGTTGGGCACTGGGCTGGCAACTCAGCACCATAAAACTCCACTGCCAGTCATTCTGCAGACCATTGTTCTGCTGTGGTGACCCCTAACTGGGGAAAATTCAAAAAGTGAAGAAGAAGATTGTACAATAGATGGCATTATTCATTTCTTGCAATACAGCTCTAATTCCACATTTATTGTACTACAGACTTTATTGTATATACCTTTATGCGGTTAATGCTTTACCTTCTTGCTTATTTCACTACAGTTAGCACAGTACATCTATACTCACCACAGTCATGGTGTAACCTGGTCAGGCACCTGGTATGTCACTCAACACTATAAGCTCTTCTGCAGCTGTTGGGAGAGAAGCACACCATTATGAATACCAGATTTGCAGACATTCAGATTAAATATTAGTGAAACAGAGGTAAAATTGCTTAATACTTGTGGGGCATTCTCTGCCTGAGCTTCTTGGATCCCGGTGTCCAAGAGTTCCCCCTTTCTTTTTTTATTCAGGTAATCATGGTGTTGACAACACTGCTCACTTGTGTGGGGGATACCAGTAATACTGATGAGTTCTCTGGCCAGCCAATCCCATGCCTCCTCCTTACACTCCGAGCCCTGGAAACCTCCCTGCGGCAGCCGGTCTTCATGTTTTTTAACTAGGAGTCCAACCATGACCCTGGACTCCAAAATACCCCAACGATTTACATGAAAGTGTGCACCTTCATCAACACCAGCCATAGCACCTGTCTATGGTAGAACTCCAATTGCTTCTGCTGTATTTCCACCTGTTGGGCTTAATATAGGCTGTTTTCCCACTCTTACATGTCATTGAGCAAAATTCAAAAAAGCACTGTATCACTTAGCACTGAGCAAACCAGTGCTGTTGAGCTGAGAAGCACAAAAACTCACAGAGCTATAGTCTTAGTGGAGCTTAGCAGTACTCAAACCAGCCAAGCAGACCTGAGCATCTCATAAACATTGGCAGACATTATCATGTTTATGTGGAATTTAGCAGGTCTTAGCAGGTCTCAGCAGAGGTTAGCAGAGTACAATGGAGCCATATTTTAAATTAATCTGCACAGTTTGTATATTGAAATTAAATACTAATTTCCCATTCATGTATTCAAACCCTGGCTCTACTGCACATGAAGCCATCACTCCACCCATTTAGCTACGTGGATATTAAGAAATCCAGTATACCTTCAAATATACCACTGAACTACTTATAAGCAGTGCTAAGCTCCTCGCTGCACCATGCAAACACACTTAGATATGCTTAATCCTCACATTTAAATAAATAATTAATGACATCCATTTTCTATTTTTAGATGTCTGGCAGCTGTCTGCTGTCTTATCTGTCGGTATCGCTTAGCATTGCTGTGCTCCATGCCATGTCGTGCAAACATTCTTTTTTTTTTAATTAAATAATAATAAAACACTACCACAGTGCAGGGATTCTCTTACTCCTCTGTGGACATGGTTATCACTACACCACTCCCTGCACTGATTCAGTAATGGTGTTCCTCAGCTCTCCCCTCAGCAATGCGCAGTCATTAATATGCATGGTGCTCTGCCGAGGGGAAACTGTGCAAACAGGTAAGGTAACATTCCACACTGTGCTTACACGGATTTTATTAAATCCTGGGAATTATCTTGAACTGCTTATGGCCAGTTCTTGGAGAAATGCTGTGAAAAAAGCCAGCTTATGATTCATTAACTACTGTGCATCATGGTGTGGAAAAAGCTTTCTCATGATTCTGGGACTACTGCAATATGGTTTGACAAAAAGCTGACTCATGATTTAAGGGCTACTGTGCAGTATGGTTGCAGAAGTCATTTGCTACCAAGTTACAGATAGCTGATATTAACACATGCAAAAAGGGACTATACAGTACTATTACAATTCTGGGAGACTACATGCCAGTGTAAACAACATGACAATTTTAGGGCTGCCTGAGCATTAGAATACTGATATATATATATATATATATATATATATATATATATATATATATATATATATATATATATATATATATATATATTTATACATATATAAAATCAAAAACATGCAAAATATCCAGATTTTTGAAACTGTGTCAATATGATTACATGATTTAATGAGAAATCCAGATGTAGGAGCCAAATATTTATCAATATAATATATAAATTGTTCACTTTTGTCCGCTACCTAGGTTTTATGGGTGAAAACATTCACCCTATATTTTGCATAATGTTTGTTTTCTGGATTTCTCATTAAATCTTACTGACAATGTTTTACTTTCGGCTTTTCCCAATTAGGGGTCGCCACAGCGGAACTCCAGTCCACTAATGATTGGCAGTTGATTTTATGGTGCCGAGGTGCCAGCCCAATGCCCATCCTTCAACGAAGGCACGCCCATTCACGCATGTCTTTCAAATGCCACTCACCCACGGGGACGACATGCAGACTCCACACGGAAGGCGCTCCAGCCAAGAATCGAATGGGAGAACCTCTTGCTGTGAGGCGACAATTCTACCGCTGCACCACCGCTTCTTAAATCTTATACTGTGTTTCCTAATGTTAGTATACATATATTAATCTGTCATAGAGTACTGCCAATTGACCATAACTGCTACATTACAGAGTAGTGGTATGTACTAACATCAGTACATTCTAGAAGGGGCTCATAAGATGGTGTCATTCTTTATTTCGGTAACATCAGTGACAGAGACAGAGAAGGTTACCCATATGATAGCAGATGAAGGATAACCAATAATCACAATGCTGCTCATTCCAGTTTGCTTGTCCAGCAGCTATGGTTGACTGTGTTCAGCCTTTTCTTGCTTGCTGTGTTGTGGCACATCTTGCTTTTAGTTATAGGGATCTGTGGGCACAGAGATGTCCTGCTGGTGAAGGGTGTACACTACTACCATGCTTTGTTCCTTCTTTAACTCTATAAAACCAGCACTACTCAGAGTTTGATCAATATCTATTACCTGTCGCTGATGCTTGTAGAAATATCACATTGCACTTTGTAGTACCATTCTTTCACTCCTCTGTACTTACGTTGAACTTTACGTGACCAAAGAACAGCTTCATTTCAGTACATAGCAGAAGGCCAACATAAATATTGACGTAATAAGAAACAGGCACCTCAAAAATGGATTGAATAGCCACATCCATATGTGTATTGCCAAATTAGCCCTGACTGATTGAAGTGAATTGTTTGGAGATATGTACAAGGCAGGAATTTCAGGGAGTCTATTTCATAACTACATAGCTGTGCACCTAAACACTTCACAGCAGCAGGCCATAGTGTCAATATACAGCCCTTCAACTTATTACTCACAGTATATCACTTAATTAGTTTAGGCTGTCTTACAAACCTACCTGTTTCTACAGTAACTATTCAGCTTTCCCTCTGTTTTTTATAAAAGGATGGGTAATATAGGGAACAGTTGCCAATAAGGTAAGTGCTGAAAAGACTGAACTGCTCTGTTTCTGACCTTTTACTACCTCTCTCTGTCTTCCCCCTCTTGACACTCCTGCACCTCCTCCAATCTGCCTTTCCCTTTTATGCTGGCAGTCCAAATTGACCCTACTCTAACAAATGGTGGCTCACTGCAACCAACTAAAGAACCGTTATTCTCTCAATGCTGTCATGGCTGGCCTTAGGCATAGTCCAGCTAGGCAGCCACCTAGGGCACTCCTCTAGCAGCGGCACTTTTCCAGTAATTTGAATGGCATAGGTAGAGCAGAATGCGGGCACTGGGTGGTGTGGGGAGGCACTGTGGAGACCTTTTGCCTAGGGCACCAGTTGACCAAAGCCCAATCCTGAATGGTGTGTGTGTGTGTGTGTGTGTGTGTGTGTGTGTGTGTGTGTGTGTGTGTGTGTGTGTGTGTGTGTGTGTGTTTGCTGGAATGGCTGGAATGTACAAATAAGTCAACAGCTGTTTTTGCAGTCACAGATATTCGGATTTGCTCATGTTTGAATGTGGGAGTAATGGAAATAGCAAAATTTAACATTAGTTTTACTGAAGAAATATCCATGCAGTAGAGGTAAGTGGGGATATGTAAGGGGATAGATTCAATGTTGTTTGATGCTGCATATTTCTTTGACTAAGTGTCTTGTGTAGAGGTACCATTGGGACAAGAGTTTTTTAAGTTAATATGTAGGTTTAGGATTAGGTGCAGGATTAGCTTGCATGAATAAACTAAGGCAGGGGGATGAAGCAAGGTTCATTATGGATCACAAAAATAATTAAGTGTAGGGAATCCTTCCTCCCTCCAGATATACAAGTAATCAGACAAAGAATGGGAAGGAGAAAGTGTAACAACAAGCTTCATGATCCAGAACTCAGGTTATTCATAGGTTCATAGGTTCATACTAGGCTATCTGCCCAAGGGCATCTATAAGCCTAGCCCATAGTTATGTGGCTTTCGCCACCCCTTTAGTTTGAATAAAAACTATGCCTATCATTTTTCTGTGCCTCTGTCAAGCAGTGACACTGAAGTAATCCCTGGGGTATATCTGCAATCTCCCATCCATTGGTCAAGATTCCTCTTGAACAAGGCCAGCGAGGTGCTCTGCCTCACATGTACCAGGATTTTGTTCCACAGCATAGGGAGTCTCTGGGTGATGAATCTGTCCCTCCAGCACATTCTATTTATAACCGTGTCAAGGTTTAAGTCTCCCTACCTTGTGGTTCTGAGGGATCTAGATTTTTTGAGGTGAAGCATATTCATCAAATCTGGGTTTGACATGGCCTTATATGTCAGGCACAGGTCACCTCTGAGCAAGCGGTATGAGACTGAATAGAGCTGGAGTTCTTTCAGTCGGGCAGCATAAGACATATTTTTGAGACCCTTTATCCTTTTGGTGAGGAACTTTTGGGGCCTTTCAAGCTGCAGCAGGTGTCTGGTCAGATACATTCGAACGGGCATTGTACTCAATCATAGGTCTAATGAGTGATGAGTACAGGGGGACGATGACCTCCCTTGATCTAGATGTGAATCCCTTCATGATCAGGTGGGCGATATAGAAGGTTTTCCTAACTACTTTAGCAACATGAGTGTCAAGCGAAGGCTACTGTCAACTTGGGTCCCCAGATCCCTGATGACTTTTTCTGTGCTCAGTGGATTGCCACCAATATGGTAGCTAGGGGTAACCTTGTTTTTCCCAAAGGGTATGACTATGCATTTTTTGGCGTTTAACTTCAGGCCATGGCTCTGGCACCAGTTATCCATTTCTGTGAGGCCCTTCTGGAGGATATCTGTGTCAGATGTGTTTTCGACTATGGCCCAGTTTGCAGTCATCTGCAAACTTTGTCAGCCATAACCCTCCTGTGTTTGCTTGTACTTCAGAAAAGTAGATGCCGAACAAGAGTGGACCCAGGACTGAGCCCTGTGGGACACCACTTGTGACAGGCTTTGAGTCTGACATGGCTCCAGCAGCTCTGACCCTGTGGGTTCTGTCACTTAGCCAGTTTGCAACCCATCTTGTGATGTATGGGTTTACATTCAAGCTGATGAGTTTTTCGATGATACCTGAGTGGGGTATTGTGTGAAGGCCTTTGCCAGGTCGAGGTAGGCTGTATGGACTGCCTTTCCCTCATCAATGGCCTTGGTGACTGTCTCGAAAAAGTCAACCAAGTTTAAGAGGCAGGATCTGCCTTTGACAAAGCCAAACTGGGTTGGATCCAAAGTCTGCAAGTTCCCTATGTCTTTATTTATGAGTTCCATTATGATCCTCTCCATGGCTTTGCAGATAAGGCTTGTCAAGCTAATGGGCGGTAATTTCCAGGGTCTGTAGAGGCACCGCCCTTATGAAGTGGGACCACAGTCGCCGCGCCACTCCTTGGGTGCGTATCCTGAGGTGAGGCTAAGATTAAACAGCTGTCCTAACTGTGGGTTTAATTCCTCGTTGAGTTCATGAAGCACACAGCCGGGGACACCATCCGGTCCCATGGATGCTGTGTTTTTTGCCTTAGAGAGGGCAGTTCTCACCTGGGTGTTGTAGATGTTTGGGGGGCTACAATCCTCTGGAATAGATATCTCTCCTTTTGGGGGGGAGAAGTTTGCACTGAACCTGTCAGCTAGTATGTTAGCAATGTGTGTAGGTTCAGTAATTTTCACATCATTTTGAACTAATTCTGAGCATATCTGGGAGTTTCCTCCTAGGTTTCTAACATAGCTAAAGAAGGCCTTATGATTGTCTTTAGAGTCCTTGGCGATTTTTCTCTCAAAATTTGCCTTGGATGATTTTATGAGAGCTCTTAGTTTTTTACTTATAATGATCAAAGGTGTCTTACCTTTCAAGGATTTTGCTCTATCTTGTAGTAGCTTCCTTCTTTTGTTGTAGAGCTTGTTTATGGCTGGGGTCCACCAGACTGGATGCTTGCCTTTGGTACAGAGAGTCTTAGTTTTGTTTGGGATTGCCTGATCCATGCAGTCCTGTAGGTGCTGGTAGAAGGCATTTGTAAGTGATTCAGCGGTTTGAGTAATGTTTACCACTGGCTCAGGGGCCTTAAAGGAGACCACACTAGTTTTAGAAGTGTGAAATCGGCTTTTGAGAAGTTTTCACTGTGGTCTTTTTGTTTCAGGTGGGGGCGGGATGAGGACCTCCAGCGAGATTAGTTTATGATCTGATCTCACCAGTGAGGGGTATACTTCGGTGTTGAACATTTTGATCCCATGTTCGTGATGATGAGATCAAGTATATTTTCTCCTCTTATGGGGATGGTGACTAGTTGTTCCATGGCATTTGAGTTTATGAACTCCAGGAATCTTTGGGTTAGAGTGTTCGGGCTTGAGTAGTGTTCCCAGTCTATATTAGGGTAGTTGAAGTCACCTAGTATGATGGTGTTTGGAGATACATTTATCCTCCAATGTTTTCAGGAAGGCCATGTGAGGTTCCTGAGTTTGAGAGGGTGGCCTGTAACATGCTACAAATTGCAGAGCAATCTTGCCTATGGTTAATTGCACCTGGATGGTCTCCGATGCATCGTGCGTTGCCACCAACCTTGAGGTGTGGGTGTCCTTTATGAATATGGACACCCCCCCCTCCTTTCTTGGTGTTGTCCGGATTTTGGGGCGGAACGCATGATATGAGGTGAAACCTGTTAGTGCTGGGGTGCTCTCAGGAGCCTTGAACCAGGTTTCTGTCACAGCACAGACATCGATGTTCTCCATATTGAGAAGGGCCTCGAGTGCGTGCATCTTGAGATTGAGACTTCTGTCATTGAGCAGCATTACCCTTAGTTTTTTCCTTTTGGTGTTCTAGGGTGGTAGGTTTAGAATTTGAGCCTTGCCTAAAAAGGCACTATGGGGTGGCAAGAGCCTTTGCCAATATCCGGAAGCCCAGGGTGACAGGTGCAAGTCGTCCCTTGAAGCAGCGTGGCTTGTCCAGCATGTCATCCCAGGCAGACAGACATTGGATCCCTTTGAATGACACCAGAATTTAAGCCAATTATTAAAGCTGATCATCTTATCACTGTATTGTGGCATCATTCTAGGTGAAGGTAGGATACTGCTCAAGGTCAGGGTCATACCTGCCTGGGCTACATAATCAGAGAGCTCCTCGATGTCCCTTTTCATGTAGTCCAAGGAGGTACGTCTCAGGTCGTTGACACCAGCGTGGACAATGACTGAGTCGTACTTGTACCTGCTGTTGAGAGACCTGAGTGCTTGCGTTATGTGGCGGATTCTAGCGCCCGACCGGCAGCTTACTGTGACCTACTCCTTACTCAGTCTGGTGAGCGGGACGTCAGTGTGTCTGACTATGGAATCACCAATGACAGGTGTGTCTGGCATTTTGTTTGGCCTTAAGGGCTGTGACTGTTTGACACTCTGACTGTGTGGTCTATGTGTTGCATGTGTTGGGTCGTGAGGTGGTAGTTGTTTGGGTGTCTGCTTTGGTGGCCTCTGCTGTTTTGGTAAATTTTTGATCAGAGCCTCCGAGTATGTCTTTGTGTGAGTATGTGTATGATTTGAAGTTGTGATGGTACCATGTGTGACTGGGTATGTATTGTGTGTGGTTACCTTCTCCTCCTGTCTGGTCTTGCCAGTCCTATGTTGAGAGAGCTCAGCCTCCAGTTTGGCCGTATAGTTGCATCTCTCGCATGTATTTGTGTTTTGTGGGAGAAGGAGAGGATTGTCTGTGTACATGAGGCAATTGTAACATTGCCTCAATATTCCCAGGTTCACCAGTTGAGCTGGAGAGGACACTAGCAACTGATCCCTCGACATACTAGAAGTAGTAGATAAAGAGACTTTCAAAAGACTCCGGGAAGTGGGTTTTAGGCTGGTGGGTACTATCTATAATAAGAGTGCTTTATCAAGGTGCAAGTACTGTAGGAGTAAGTGCTAGGCTTTACAGATAGAGAATAGTCTACTTGGGAATCAAGTAGAGATGAACTTTTCAGTTATAGGATATGCTGGTTAGATCAGCAGTACAGCTCGAGGAAGGTAGTTCTAAGGGAAAATTTGAAGAGTGGAATTTAGATGGCCCGAATAGTTTAACCTTGTTTAACCGCTGCTCTTGTGTGCAACAGTGGCAACTCAGCTAACGCGTTAGTGTGTTTTATAGCAGGGGGCTGAAGGGAGCTAGGAATTGGCCCAAAATGACCAATGGACTACTAGTTTCTGGCTGAAACTTCACCAAATCGGACAAAAGGCGCTCAGTGCTTCCCACTCCCACTGGTAAGCAAAGAAACTTCCCTCCTTCCTAATAAGGCAATGGATCAGTAACAGGAACTAAAAACAAAGCCCAGGGATCAGCAACTCTAAAACTGGACTACTCTAGTTCAGTAAGGCGGGAAAACAAGAGATTTTTTTGTTTTATTACAGAGATAAGGAAAAAAAAACAGACAGTAAATGCTATAAATGCTGTAAATCGGCTAGCGCACTTTAGTGTGTAGCCTACAGAAACAATTTGCAACAATTAGTAACTTAAAGTGCAATAAACAGTGTAAAATGCAGAAATCACTTAAAGTAGCAGTAAAACAGGCGAAATGCAGTCGCTAGCTTAATAACAGTGGGAATGCCACAAAAAATACTTAGCACTTAGTTTTTAGAAGTACAGGCCTTGATCCAAGTCTGGCTGCACAGCACTGAGAAAATAATAAAAAGGTGAGAAAAGGGATCTAGGCTAAAAGAAAAAAATCTAAATGTAAATGAATAAATAAATAAGAAGTGAATACTTACACTTTCTGTTATCTCATTAGTTTGTTTATGTATGAATCACAGATGTATGAAGGACAGATGATGCTAAAAAACTTTGTCCAGATCTCTGCTGATTGAACAGCTTAATGGAAAAGCAGCCAGACTGGTAACCTGAAGGGCATAGGTAAGTCCAAACTGTAACACGTGCTTCTTAAATGTTATGCTCCTACAGACTGGTTACTGCACAGGACTGACTGTAAGCTATGTTCAGGGCCAATGAGGAGATTATGACTTCTCAAGTAGTGTCACACTCCTGCAAAGGAAGTTTCTCTGCTATAAGGTCTATTCCCTATTCCAGCACATGCTTGTGTTGCTGAAGTGGGTGGCAAGCAATTGAATGATTGTGTATTGTCCACACTTCCATGGGCAGCTCAGAAAGTCACTTCTGCTTTGTAGACCCCACTCACACACACAACCCTGGCACTTCATACACACATTTCTGGTCTCAACCAGGGATCAGTCCCAAAGATATGATTGAGTGTATGCCCTTCCATCATCCCAGGATTAGCACACACACCTTCCCTGCTTGCTGTCAACCCCAAAGCTGATTCATCCACCAAGGTGAGGCTGTGGGTTGGACAAAAAAACCCCTTCCCTCTGTTGGTTCTCTATCCTTTCTGATCTTCTCAAAGGAAGAAAATTAAAATTAGCATCTAGAATGTTCATGTTTACATGTGATTGGGAAGTTGGCACATCATGCATAATAATATGGTTAGGAGGAGGTGAATGGGTTAACCTATCTCCCACAGGATGTGTATTATCCCTTACAACCACATTTTCATGTGTGCGGTTAGCGCAATACACCTGATGTCTAATTTTTAACTTGTTGCTCAACTTTATAAAATATATCATCATATCTGTATCATTATGCTCAAACAATAACTCATTATTGATAGCAGCTCTGAGACCATTAAGTTCATCAAGTAATTTGGCAATGTTTGATTTAAAATAAAAATAAAAAACGCTGCACCAAAACACAACAGAGTCTACAATTACACAAAGCTTTTAGTGCTTTCATTCCATCTGAAAAAGAACTTCATTAGAAACAAAGTGATGTTTACTTCCTTCTTTTTATACACTTAAAAAGGCGCCAAAAACACAGGCAAAAATTTAAAGGTATACACATAGTAACATATCAGGTACTATTCCAAAACTTCCTGCATCAAATATATATGCATGCTGAACACCAATACCATTAAATATAAAAGTAAATATTGTATAAAAAACATAATAGCAGATGCATTATGAATTAGTAAACTGTAAACACATCTAATAGCTTGTATATTCAACTGAACTATTTAAAAACATTTTAGAAAAGTTTGATTGTAGAAGTCCTATGACAGGCAGTCTGACTTAATTTTCAAAATAGGCTTGATAGATATTAAGATATTAATACCCGGTGGGGCAGTGGCATTTAATAAAAGTGCCAGTGAAGCTCCCTCTTCTCAACAAAGGTTTCCCAATCAGCACCCCTTTCCAGGCACTCCACCTTCTCGAAAACGGTAAAGCCAAATTTCATAAAATCCTTGCACACCAAAGAATGCTTATACAGGGCATTACAAAAGTTGGCTATACCAATTGCATACATGTGTCTTTCCTACAGGGAATGCTGGACAAAATGGACAGAAGGCTGCATATACAATATATACTAATACTAATAATAATAATAGTATTTAAACAAAATATTTTTAAATAGTTCAGCATGCACATATATTTGATGCAGGAAGTTTGGGAATGGTACCTGATATGTTAATGTGTGTATACTTTTAAATTTTTGCCTGTGTTTTTTGGTCCCTTTTTTAAGTGTATGAAAGGAAGGAAGTAGATATCACTTTGTTTCTGATAAAGTTCCTTTTCAATTGGAATGAAAGTGCTCAAAACTTTGTGTAATTAAAGACTCTGTTGTGTTCTGCTGGGACATTTTTTTTATTTTTATTTGAGTTTAACAAGTACTCTGATTGTGGTTTGGGGTATTTTTCAATGTTTGAATTATTTAACCTAATAATAAAACACATAAGCTATAGTGTGTGGTAGTCAAAATGTTCAGTAAGTTCAGAAAATTCAGTTGAGTCCACGACCCGTCCTTGGGGAAATTTGTAAAACCAAAGCACCTTTGGTACACGTTTATTTTTAATTCATTAAGTTAAGAACAAATCATCAGTTTGTAAGTTACGCACCTTATAGAGCTTACTCTGAAAAGTATTCAGCATTTCGTGGAAGTTCTTATACATAGGTGTTATGTGTTAGCCTAGTACATTATATGTTCTTATTTATGTATTTATTTTATGTTGCTACGCATTCTGCGCTATACTGATGCCTCTATGAACTCATTTGTGACAGCAAATAAGGCAAAAATTGCTTAAGCTACAGATACATTTCTCATCAGTTAGTGATACGTGTAATGCAGGTTACTAAAATATAGAAAGGAAACTGCAATGCTTCATTGGATTATGTCAAATCCAACCAAACCAGAAGAATAAAACAAACGAGAACACCACAACAGGACTGTGAAGGCTCCAAACACAAGTTCTTGTGGTGTTCCTGTTTTCATTGGATTATGTGTTTATAAAATTAAATGAACAAACAAATACAGAATACCACAAAGTTCAATAAGGAAACCTTTGTAAACCTCTAAAACAATGTTGTTGTTGTTGTTTTTCTTCCGGCTTTTCCCAGTTAGGGGTCGCCACAGTGGAACTCTGGTCCGCTAATGATTTGACAGTTGTTTTTTATGGTGTCGAGTTGCCAGCCCAACACCCAACCTTCAACAAAGGCATGCCCATCTCTAAAACAATACAACTGGAATACACTAAAATCCATGACCTTGGATAATGCTTTCTCTCACTTCAAAAATGTTTTCCTACAAGCCCTCAATAACGTATCCCCACTATACAATAAAAGAGTTAAATCCAATCCAGCACCTTGGCTCTCTAAGGAAACAAAAAATCTTATATCCCACAGAGATCATGCATGGGAGAGCTGGTATAAAAGTAGTACTCGGGCCTCATGTTAGACATTTAGATGCCTTAGAAACTTCACAAAATATGACGCAAAACTTTACAAATAAAACTTCTATACCAACCTTTAATGTAAACAAAAAAGCAACCCAAATGTTTTTCTAGTCAACCCTACATAAACTATAACATCCAGGTTAAACCACAACACCGTCCTCATCTACCAGTAATAACAAAGATCCCATTACAATTTAACTCCTGCTTCATAAAAACAATACGTTCCTTAACTAACACCAAAACTAGCACATCCCTTATACAACCCCACAATTGCTCTAACCATCCACATCCATTTGACTTTAACCCTATGTCCTGCTCCACAATAAAAACATACTACTACTACTCAGACTAAAGACAACCTCTTTGGCCTCAGACCTGCTCCCGGCAAACTACCTGCAGCTTGCTGATGATGTCATAGTTCTTCCTGCTTCTATACTAATAATCAGGTCCCTAACAGAAAAATACATCCCACCTATTTGGAAACTGTCCTCTGTAATACCACTGCACAAAGGAGGCTCATCAACCAATTTCAATAACTGCAGGCCGATTGCTATCTCATCACCACTGTCAAAAATTGTAGGGAAATGCAATTGATGTATCACCTAGTCTGTAATAAACTTCTCTCTGACACCCAAGTGTTTTCAGACCTGACTGTAGAACAACATCAGAACCCTTGAAATTCAGCAGTATTGTCAACCAACAAAGAAATAACAGCAAACCAGTTTCTACTATCTTCTTGGATATATCAAAAGCATTTGATACTGTATCATACCAACAACTTCTCATACAACTCAAATCTATTAGCTTCTCCAGTCCTTTCCTCTCTTGGTTCATTAGCTACTTCTCCAAAGGAGAACACGCTGTTAAATGGCAGCACACATTATCTTACTTTCTACCGGTAACTATTGGAGTCTCACAGGGATCAGTGCTTGGACCACTTCTCTTCAACACCTTCATCAATATCCTCACACCAACATCCATCTAGCTGATATTGTTCAATGAGGGTGACTCAACTCTGATCTCAACAGCCCCTTTCTTGTCCAAACTCCAAGAAAATACCCAAACCACTTTTTCTGCAATTGAACTCTGACTAAAAAAACACGGCTCAATACTAAATCCTAACAAGACAAAATTGATGCTCCACACCCCAAAATCATATATTGATAGAAAGCACACCCTTAATATCATATCATAACAATACCAAAACTGAAATATTATCCCAAACTAAACTTCTAGGCATGATCATAGATGATAAACTCAGGATTTTGACTACTATATCCATCAATCCATTAGAAAACACACCAGAAATTAGATTTTCTCTAGAGGGATAAAGCCTACATTACAGATACAGCAAGGGCAACACTAGCCTCGTCCTATTTACTTCCATCCCTATTGCATGCCTCCCCCATCCTCACTAACTTAAATCTTACACAAATAACAAAATTAGCCTCTTGTTGCAGCAAGATAGCAAAGTTTGCTACCACCATCTCATACAGAGCACATGACTGCCATGCTGTAAAACAACTTGATTAGCTAGAACTCTCCAACCACCTTACCCTCCCACAGCTGATCACTGCATTTAAACTTTTCCACTAACCAGGAAAATGTCCATCAGTACTGAATACACTTCAGTGATGCTCCCCTCCGAGAGATCTCCACTCTAGTGTACAACTTCTACTACATACAGAAAGGCCTGAAACTCTACAGGTAAAGCTATGTACTTATACTATGTCTCAAAGGTGTGAAACAGCATCCCCACCCAAGTAAAACTAACAGAATGAAACTCTACAGGTAAAGCTATGTACTTATACTATGTCTCAAAGGTGTGAAACAGCATCCCCACCCAAGTAAAACTAACAGAATGAAACTCTACAGGTAAAGCTATGTACTTATACTATGTCTCAAAGGTGTGAAACAGCATCCCCACCCAAGTAAAACTAACAGAATGAAACTCTACAGGTAAAGCTATGTACTTATACTATGTCTCAAAGGTGTGAAACAGCATCCCCACCCAAGTAAAACTAACAGAATGAAACTCTACAGGTAAAGCTATGTACTTATACTATGTCTCAAAGGTGTGAAACAGCATCCCCACCCAAGTAAAACTAACAGAATGAAACTCTACAGGTAAAGCTATGTACTTATACTATGTCTCAAAGGTGTGAAACAGCATCCCCACCCAAGTAAAACTAACAGAATGAAACTCTACAGGTAAAGCTATGTACTTATACTATGTCTCAAAGGTGTGAAACAGCATCCCCACCCAAGTAAAACTAACAGAAAGACTCTCACACATTAAAGCACTCCTCAAACACTTCAGCCACTTCTGGTTATGCTCCTGCCTCTCTCCTGGTTAAAAGAGTATCATAAAGAGTCTCCTATCCTTCCTATGCCTTACTCTGTTCAACATGGCCTTATCTCAGCCTTAATTTTTTCACAATTATGCCTAGACATTCCTATAATTATCTTAGCTTTTCACTGATACACATCCATTCTCTCTAACATCAAAAGGCACCATCCTCACCCATCTCACTCTTTACTTCTCCAACAACACCTGGAATCATATCCTATTACCTCATTCTACACCTACCTCTCTAAAACAACAATTTTTTTCCCACCACTTTACTAATACTTTAACTAAATTCTTTCCTTTCTCTGTTGCAATGCCTAGATAATACAGCTATAACTCTTTAAACTTAACTCCATAACTCTATTGTATCACTACCTTCATTCAGTAATAACTACCTCTACTTCTTACGCTGTGTCATACGGACAGTGAACTTTACACTCAACTTACTGTAAAATAACTATTAGTTCTATAACAACCAGTATAAATGAAAACTGTAACCTGTAACTTAAAACTGAACTATACTGGCAACGTATTATAACATAAAACAAAACTTCTCTGGCATTTTACTGAAAAGTATCTACTGTAACATTAATATTTAACCTAGATATGCAGATGTGCTGGAGTTGTCCCCAGGCATCTTCTGAAAAGGGGCACTGCCCAGGTGGACCTTCCTGTTCAACAAAGTCAAATAAAATAAATAATGAATGAATGCATAAATAATGTGTGGTTCTAAACCAAGGCAGATGGTAAAGTATGCTTGTGTTTCTCTTACTGTAGGCCTTAGACCAAAAACAACAGTCTAATTCAGTGCATTCACAAGGGCTCTGCGTCATCTGAAATATAGAATTCCTCTGCTACAGGTCAGCAATTCCTTTGATGTAGCTGTACCAATTACATAATATTTAGACATCTCTTGCCAAACAAAAAAAAAAAACACTTAAAGGTATTCTATAATGTTTCTCGTCAAAAGAAATTTAAGAAACATCATATCTTTTAAAATATCATTTTAGGACATGATATTGCATGCAGTGCTGTGCTATTTAGTAGCTGGTATGGCATGTTTTATCAGAATTTATCAGGTGCTACTGATATACATTGCATGCAGGTGCACAAGGCCAGCTGACAGTAAAACCTATATACCATGCCCATGCAGTTCATCCAGGTACCTCAGTCCGATCTGTACCTGCTGAAATATTGATATATGCAACTGAGTACAGGGAGAGGTCCAGGTCTGCATCTGGTATGCAAGAGTCAAGCCACAACGTAGCCCACAACCCACTCAAAAGTGAATGGCAGACTAAACTGTGGCATAAGCTAGAGAAATCATGAGAATTCATTTGTGGACAATGGACTACAAAATACAGCAGCTAAGTTCCTGACCTCTAAGAAGTGTTGATGGGTTGCTCAGCATCACTATTCCCTGGAAAATCATGCCCTGTAAAAAGGGAAAACACTAATGGATGCAAAGGCATGGCCCATTTTGCTCTGCAGTGCAGACAAGCACATTGCAACAACCGCATTTGCCACATGCCAACAGTGTGATCTAGGCTTGCTCCTAGCAGTAGGAGCAGTGACTATACTTGGCTCATTCACTAGAGTTATATTCCAGTGACACAACCTCTGCAGGCATGGAAGCAAAGGCCCAAAAGTTTTAAGAAAAGCACCCTAATGTGACTGTGGATCCTTCCTACTATGGAGGTTGAAGTTGGAGTAGCGTAGGTACCATGGTGTAGGACAGGTATGTGTGTGTGTGTGTGTGTGTTTGTGTGTGTGTGTGTGTGTGTGTGTGTGTGTGTGTGTGTGTGTGTGTGTGTGTGTGTGTGTGTGTGTGTGTGTGTGTGTGTGTGTGTGTGTGTGTGTGTCTGCCAATGTGATGGTGCTTCCTGTCTGTGTGTAGTGTCTGTCTTACAGTAAGTATTGGTGAGAACAGATACTTTGAATACATTAGCAGATTGGGAGACTTACTTCAGAGTCTGCTGATATTACGAAAATAGAAAAGTGAAACAGAGCATTCCACCTTTGTAGTGCAGTAGTTCAGAGATAACAGAATTTATTTTAGCACATCACTGAATTTAGTTACTCATAGCAGACTGATACGACTAAACCAGGCTTTGTAGAGATAGGCATGGAATGATGGAGACTGAATGACTAATGCCCATTTTGGATTGATTAAAGTGTAAATGAAAACACTGAGTTTAGTCTTCCCATCAAGCGTCATTCTTCATTTGATTTTAAAGACCAGTTAATGGGTCAAATGTCCGAAAGAGCTGGAATGAGTAATGACATAAGACAGTGACATAAAAGACAACTAGGAGAACAATTAAATATTCCTGGACATAACTGGCAGCTAACAATGTCTTAGTTAACAGTCTTTCCTTCTCAACTTCAATGCAGCCAGCAATAAAGTAAGCAGATGAGGCAACAGCTATCCCAGAAGGTACAACGTAACAAGCTATCTGAGTTCTCACGTACTAATGGGGCATATATATTACATAACATATTTTAGCAAAACTAATTTACATCTTACTCTAAAGGTAGTAGGGACAATAGCCTTTATGAGACCAAGGTTAAGCACAAATTAGATTGCCTTCTACCACAATTTGTTATTCTAAGATAAATAAATTAACAGAAGAACTGAATGAACTACGTGGTGCTCTTCAGATCTCTACATTTTAAATTGCTGTTATCATGAATCATTGCAAAGAGAAGAACATAAGTATCTTTAACTACCACTGTTATTATTAAACTACAACAACGGTGTGGAGGTGGACTGCTTATTTTTAACAATCTGCCTCCTAATGATATCTATTAGAAAGATCAAAATGAATTCATAGATGTCCATCTGCTACTGCAGACAGTAAGAAAATTCACTTCATTACTACTTCTAAGTTGTTTTCCTTAACTTGAATGATTCATGCCTCCTAATGCTTAAGTTCTTCAGCAGATTTTTAATAATGTAATTAAAATATATTATTTTTCAAGTGCTTTTGGAATATTTTCCTATTAATGGATTTGCTCAATGTTTCACCACTTGAACAAGATGATGTCATATATTGGACATAGTCCTGTTTAAAGTGGATATTGTGGTAACTGCGGTGGTGGTGCTCAGGGCCGGATTTTCCTATAGGCTAACTAGGCTTCAGCCTAGGGCCTCAAGATCAAGAGGGGCCTACATTCAAATTGTTAGCAAAATTAAAATTACACTATTCTAAAAACAGTGAACACTAAAACACTGAACCGAAAATAAGGAGAAATTCTACGCATATGACTAATAAACAAACATAAAAATGTATTGGTTAATCAACACGTTCGGCTCATTGGGTCTGTTCGTTTGTATATACTAGATTGCACCAAAGTATAGTTCATACGTTCACTGATTGCTATGGAAAATATTGACGTGCCTTATGCTACTAAGCTCTGGTTTGTTCTTGCATAAATAAAGTGCAGATTGGTGTAGATTGGAACAGAAAAATGAACAGACCTATTGATATCCCGACGTTCGGTTATATTCGTGTTACTTCGATAATATGAAACACGTGTTAATGTTATTAGAAAAGATTCTTATTTTAGGATTGCGTACACGATCATTTGATTCTCGCCTTTTGAGTTCAGTAGGTTCAATACTTTAGTGAAGTGTTTATAGACTATTGAAAATTTTTTTTGTGACAATATCTTCATCTTATTTATGCACAATAATTAATAACTCAAATATTTTGTTCTAGATTCTAATCTAAGAATGAGTAAAAGATTTGAAAGTGTTGCTTGCAAACGCAAGAAAAAGAAGCTACAAGAGTATGAGGCAAAGAAGCTAACACCGATTACTGCTTACATGCATGTGCCAACTAGTACTTCTCAATTGGAAGCAATGCAGCACGTTGTATGTGAGGACACGGCCGTTGCACCAACTCAAAGTGAAAATATGGAACTAATTCAAGAACAACTTACTGAACACGAATATATAAACGAGCCACAAGAAAATAATACGAATATTCAGAATTTTTTTCAGACACCTAATGAGAAACACCATGTTCAAGATGTTGCAAATTTAGATAGTGATGTCAAATATATGTCTACTGTAACAGATGTTGGCTTGTGGACAAATTTATCACAAAATGATGTATCATATTGGGTAGAGAAGGGCCCTTCTCAAGTTCAGTATCACTGTGGACCATTTTTAAATTCTAAGCGAGAATATAAGAATCAGTCCAGATTTTGTACAAAAGCAATTTTTTATTCAACAAAAGCCAATGGAGAAAAATATACCCTAGAATGGCTTGTGTACTCTCCCTCAAAAGGCCACGTTTTTTGCTTTGTTTGTAAACTCTTTCCAAATATTGCATCTTCTGCAACAGCATTAACTTCTGAAGGGTTTAATGATTGGAAAAACTCTGCTATCATTCAAACTCATGAAAATTCGGAAAATCATAGGAATGCTATGTTAGCATTAACAAGAGCAAAAGGGAAAACTTTAACTTCAAAGCTAGAGGAAGAAATAAGAAAAGAGCAGCAATACTGGCGTTACGTTATAGAAAGAGTTTTCGCTGTAATTTGCACTCTTGCAGAGCGAGGCTTACCATTTAGAGGAGACAATGAAAAGTTTGGAACTCCAAATAATGGCAATTACTTTGGTCTTCTAGAACTAGTAGCAAAATTCGATCCATTTTTAAGAGATCATATCGATCAATATGGAAATACTGGCTCAAGAAAACCTTCATATCTGTCTAAAACTATATGTGAGGAAATTATTCAACTTATGGCAAATAAAGTGAAAGACACAATTGTGGCGGAAGTGAAAAAGGCTGGCTATTTTAGCTTTTCAGTAGATTCCACTCCTGACATATCTCATACTGATCAGTTGACCTTAATTATTAGATATGTGTCACCTGAAGACGGTTTGACAACTGAGAGATTTTTAACTTTCCTTGAGCTAAAAGATCACTCAGGAGAAAGCATAGCTGATTTAGTATTTAACTATATCACAACTGAACTTGAAATTGATTTCAGAAAATGCCGAGGACAGTCTTATGATAATGCAGCCAATATGGCTGGTAGATACAATGGTATGTAGCAAAAAATTATCAAAAAAAACAAGTTTGCAAGATTTGTTCCATGCGCTGGTCACTCTTTAAATTTAGTAGGTCGTTCAGCTGTTGATTGTTGCCTTGATGCTGTTAATTTTTTTGGTGTTGTGAACGAAGTTTATATCTTTTTTTTGTCTTCCACAAAAAGATGGGCACTTCTGAAATCACATTTGAAACTCATTCTAAAGTGCCTAAATATTTATCACACACTAGGTGGGAGGCACATGCAAAAGCTACAGAAGCTATTTTAGAAAATTACAATGATATCAACGATGCACTCAATTATTTACATTCAGATAATAATACAAAGGGTGATACTAGATTGAGGGCCAACAATCTTTTAGAGAAGATGGAACAATTTGAATTTGTGTTTATGCTCCATTTCTGGAATCGAATACTGAGACATTTTTCAAAAGTAAATAAAATTCTTCAAAGCCCTAATATTTTACTGAGTAGTTGTGCAGATTGGTACAGGTCACTTTTGGATATTTTACGTGGAATTAGGGAAGATTTTGATGCACTTGAGCAACAAGCAAAAAACACGTTGCCAAATACTGAATATAGAACTGCCAGAAGGATAATAAGAAGTAAAAGGCAAGGGAATTATAAAAATTCATCTGACCCTGATGCCTTAGACGAACTCTCTTCAAGAGATAAATTTAGGATTAAATCATTTATTCCTATATTAGATGTACTAGAATCAAATTTAGGAAGAAGAGCTTCTGTTTATGATGATGTAGTGAAAATATTTTCCTTTCTTGCCGATCTTACATTATCAAAGGTAGAACTTCAAAGAGGTGTTGAGCTGTTAATGCAAGAATACCCAGAAGATGTCAACCAAAATCTTACTGAAGAACTATTTCATTTCCACACATATGTGAGACAAACGCATAAGCCTTCAAAAAATTCCACATTATCGCATACAGACTTGTATCAAATAATATTCAAAGAAAATATTCAAGTGGCCTTCCCCAATGTGGAATCAATCTTAAGGCTGTTTCTCAGTTTAATAGTCACTAATTGTACTGGAGAAAGGTCATTTTCAAGACTTAAAAATATCAAAAATCAATTAAGAAGCACAATGACCCAGACGAGGTTGTCTTCATTGAGTATTTTGTGCATCGAAAATGAGACCTTCAGAAAAATAGATTTTGATGAACTTATAGAAGAATTCTGCGTGAAAAGTTTAGAAAGAAATTCTTCTAATCTACTATTTCGTTTTAAATGTATACTTGGATTGAATCAGTTCTTAAATAAAATAACTATTAACATAAAATTTAATATGATATACAATTTGATATTTTTTTTTTGTGATCTGGATTTTGTTTGAATAAAGTTCCATTTTTGGTTTAGTTTAAGACTTAAAATTCATAATAATTCATACTTAAACTTTAAATGTGAATTATTATGAAATAAATTTATCTGAATTGAATTTGGTTTAATCTTCAATGTATTGAATATATTTAATTTAATTTGATAGAAAATATGATAATTTTATTGTATTTTATTTTCATAGTCAAAGATTTTCATTATTTGAATTTTGTTTCTTTGTAAATGTTGTGTGTTACATTTGATTAGTTATTGTTACAAGTACTATATATGGTGCTGAGAATAAATGTCCAAATAAGTGTTCTCGACTTTTTTTTATTTATTATCCGTGCCACATTTTTTATAAAGGTTAGTACCAATCACAACATGTTTCATTTAACATATTGATATATATCACAGTAATGATGTATTTTATTATCTCTCATGTAATTTACAAACTTAAAAATGGGAGGTGAAAGGTCCTCATAAGTGGAATAGCCTAGGGCCTCTTTTCATCTAAATCTGGCCCTGGTGGTGCTGCTGTAGCATTGTCGCCTCACAGTAAGATGTTGTCCTGTTCGATTCTCAGCTAGAGCGTCTTCTGTGTGGAGACATGCGTGAATGGGTGTACCTTCGTTGAAGGTTGTGCATCAGGGCCAGCAACTCGGCATGTAAAAATCTACTGTCAATCATTAGCGGACCAGAGTTCCACTGTGGCGACCTGTAACCGGGAAAAGCTGAAAGACACAACAACAAAGTGGATATTGTGGTGAGGATCACAACCAAAGGCCTGCTGGTCAGTAACTCTAACAATTGTAGAATAATTTTGGAAGTCCATCAGCCTGCTTATCTACCCCTAGTACTAAATGAACTTTATTTTTATTTATTCTAGTTTGTTTACTGGGTTAGTACACTGAAAAATAACACAGGAGTTTTCTATGATGCTATCAGAGTGATGGATCACAGAGTATATTATGGATTTTGTTTAGATAAGTGACTTTAACATCACATGCTCTTATACCAATGAGGACACAACAACAAGAGGAAAAAAAATCCTCAATTTTGTTACCAATGTGAAGCATGAGGACAAACAAATTAAAGATACTTGCACTCCAAACCAATAAAATGAGTAAATGAAGAATAGTTTCCTTTTTTAGGAGGAAACCATCAGCATACAGTAGAAGACGGGTAACAAATCATTATTTTTAACTAATTCACAATTTACTTATTACTAAAGCACCTTAACCTTTTTCACAAACTATGAATGATTTTCTGAGCATTCTGTTGATAAACCTGAGAACATATGCACATATGCGTGTCTAAGTCTGTTCCTTTGAACAGGCAAAATCAATCACTCATGTATGTAGTACACTGCTGGATGTGGAATAGAAAAAAGTTCAGAAGGCTGACAGTATATTAACCAAAAAGATGACTCACAATCACATAACCCCCCCAATCATAATAATACTGGCATATTATTTTGTGGTTCACTGTATCCTCCATATAATACTACTATATTATTTTCTGGTTCCTGTACCATTACAGTAATACTGACATATTATTATATGGCTCACCACACCCTAGACTGATACTGACATATTTCTGATTCTCCAGACTCTCATAATAATATTGACATGGTCCTTTCTAGTTCGCCACACCCTCTGAGGGATACTAACATACTGTTTTCTGGTTAACCACACCCTCATTGTAATACTGACATATTATTTTCTGGTTCATCACATGCTCACTGTAATATTGGCATATTCCTTTCTAGTCCACTACACTGTCATGTAATACTGGCATATTTATTTCTGGTTCACCGCTCCCTCACAATAATATTTGTGAATTATTTTCTGTGTTCCACAACCTCAAACCAAAGTCGACATACTTATTTACAAATCACCACACATGACAGCAACATTGACATGTTATTTTCTGGTTCACCACACTTTCACCATAATACTGGTCTATTCCTTAATGGTTCAGCATACCATCCCAGTAATACCAGAATATTGCAACTGTTTTGAAATAAGCTGTGGTATTACATTGTAGACATTACCTGCATTTTAGCACTAGAACATTATAGATGTTAAAAATGCAATTGAAACTGCAATTTTCTTTTTGACATTGAACTTGTTTCAAAGGAAAGCAATGCTTCTATGTCATCAGGCTGCATTTTACCTGCACCTTGTTAATGTCACTTACTCCTTGCTGCTAACTGTTTTCACAGTTCTTAACAGACTTTCTAGTGAAACTTTGGATCTCATTGTTATGGCTGTTGTCACATTTTCTCTGAGATTTTCTGTAGCATTCAAAAATTACATCAGGCTTCACTGCCCTAATGAATAATTTAGTAACATGTTTGTGCTGTATTCAATGAATGCAAACTAGAGCAAATGACTTTCTAAGTTCAAGGATGGAAGAAACAGGTTAAAATACTATAAAGCTAAAATGCTGCTTTCTGTAATTTTCTAGCTGTTAGTTCAGTCTTTGGGAAACTGTACTTCTGCAGACAGAAAAAAAGACAAGAATCATATGATCCTTAACAATGGTCCGTACTTGGAGGAGTTTTGTATGACAAAGTATAAAATGAACCAACATCTTACAACTGCTGATTAGGACTTGTCAGATGGCAAGGAAGATACATTTGCAAGTTATCTTGAAGACTTTTGTTTTATTTTTTTGTTTTGCTTTTAATATTTAAATTTAAAAAATGCCATTTTTTCTGTGCTTTATTCTTTTTATTCTGTTTTCCATTTATGTTAAAAACATTTCTAATTACTGTTAAATTAAAACAAGATGATTTGTAAGCAATAATACTATACTAGGTGGGCCCTTTATTTAAATGTACACTAAACATCACACTTCACTTGAACATAGGCATTTTTCACAGATTATGGCGACAATTGTACATCCCATTTGTTATTATTTCAGTGTGCATAGCTGCAAAGTGACTACAGCTAGACTTTCAGTTTACATATTACTCAAAAAGACTTCATGAACTAAATGAGATTGAGGTATACCTCATCAGGAAAACTCTAAAACGGACATCAGGAAATTGGTCTGTTAGTTTAATATCTTATTAAAAGCAATAATAAAATGTGTATAGAATTCCGATCTAGAGGTATGTTTTGTCACAATGATACAACTTTTCTAATACAAAGGTAGGAAGGTATACCCTACAATGCCATCTATTGCAACTGCCTGTATCCAGGATCGTTAGTAAGCTTCTGAGCCCCCAAAGCCTTTCTGTGTTGGAGGAAAGCCTTCTAGCTTATCAGTGGGAGTGGTAAGCACTAGGTAGCCTATTCTCCATGGGAAGAGTGAGTTTTGGCCCAGAAATTGTAGTTTATTTGGCAGTTGGGGCAGTTTTCCTTCTCTTTCAACTTGCTGGCTTAAAAGCCTATCTTTGTACTTGTTCCATGCCTTTCCTGTAACTAGTCTAGTCCAGGTACAGATTTGCTGTATCCAGGGCTTTTGTAAGCTTCTGAGCCCCCCGAGCCTTTCTGTGTTGGAGGGAAGCCTTCTAGCTTATCAGTGGGAGTGGTAAGCTTTAGGTAGCCCATCTACCACAATAGGAGTGGTTCCTGGCCCAGAAATTGTAGCTATTGGCTGTCTGGGCAGTTTTTTTCCATCTCTTTCAATGTTCTGGTTTAAAAGCTGCACTTGCGCTTGTTTCCCACCTTTCCTGTTACTAGCCTAGTCCAGATACAGAGTTGCTGTATCCAGGACTGTTAGTAAGCTTCTGAGCCCCGCAAGCCTTTCTGTGTTGGAGGAAAGCCTTCTAGCTTATTAGTGGGAGTGGTAAGCACTAGGTAGCCTGTCTACCATGAGAGGAGAGGTTCTTGGCCCAGAAATTGTAGTTTATTGACCATTTGGACAGTTTGTCCGTCTCTTTCAACTTTCTGGTTTAAAAGACCACATCTGCGCTTGTTTCCCATCTTTCCTGTAACTAACCTACTGGGTAGCACTAGAAAGCCCTTAACTGATACAAGCCTTCTAGCTTAGAAGAGAGACTTTGGAGTGATTAAGTATCAGTTTTCTGTACTTTCTTGCTGTACTTAACTGTTTTCCACCTAAACACAGATTTTCCAGCATTTATTGAGATTTAAAAGCTTGTTTTTTCATATATTGTACTTATTTGACTGCCTGCACTTTTAAAAAGGTGTTTTTTGTTTAACTAATTTGTTTAACTGTTGTAGGCTACACATTAAAGTGTGCTAGCCTTTACTGATCATTTGTAGTCATTTAAAGCTGTTTTAAGTGTATTTTTTACGTTTTTTGCCTTATCTTTTAAAAAAAAAACCAATAAAAAACCAAAAACATTCCTTGTTTCCCGCCTTTCTAATCTAGTATAGTCCAGTTTTCAGGCTAGTGCAGAATTCAGGGCTGTGATACTAGTTTCTGAGTTGCCCATACCTTACTTGGATAGAAGGAAGTTCCTCTGTTTACCTGTGAGAGAGGGGAGCTTTGATCAACCTATCTGTCCTTGGAGGAGTGGTTCCAGCCCAGAAATTAGTAGTTTATTTGCCATTTTGGGCTAATTTCTATCTCTTTCATTTCCCTACTATAAAAACCGTGTTTGCATGGTTTTGTATACCTGGCAGTGCTGGTTAGCTACGGTTAAATTATTCCTGGCTCCACTAAGTCTCCTCTTCAGTTTTTTTCCTTGAAACTAGTCTAACTCTCAACCTAAGCACTTAAAAAGCATCTTACAGCCCAGCACTTGCTCAGACCTAATAGCAAGCACTAATATACCCTAACACTGATTGCCCAGCAGGACAAGGCTCTTTATTCACCCCTCACCAACCAACCGACTAAGCAGCTCACCCTACTATTCAGGCATGACCAAAGGGAAACTTCAGGTGCACTCTCCAGTCCAGCTGGTGAATCTGGGTATCCTGAGGCAATGTTACAACTGTCTCATGTACGCAGACAACCCTCTCTTCCTACCACAAAACACTAACATATGCGAGAGATGCAATTATACAGCCAAACTGGAAGCTAAGCTGTCTCCACCCAAGACTGGAACAGACAGTCAAGAGGAAAAAGTTAACACTTGCACCACACCTCCAGCCGCACACCGACCTACTAAAACAGCACTGGAAAAATACACATAAATACACAAAATCATATTCAGAGGCTCTAAATAAAAACCTGCAAAAGCATCAGAGACCTCCAAAGCAGACACCCAAACAACCTGCACCTCCCTTCACAAACCAGACAACACATAAAACACTAAATCAGTGTGCCGCACAATCACAGCCCTTAAGGCGAAATAATATACCTAACACACTAGTAATAGGTGACTCTATAGTCAGGCACACTGACGTCCCACTCACTAGGCTGGACAAGCAGAAGGTTACTGTTAGCTGCCTGTCAGGAGCCAGAATCCGCCACATAACACAAGCACTCAGGTCACACCAGAACTAGTACAAATATGACTCTGTCATTGTTCATGTTGGTGTGAATGACCTGAGATGTACCTCCCTGGACTACATGAAAAGAGACATGTAAGAGCTCTCTGATCATGTAGCTCAGGCTGGTATGACCCTGACCCTGAGTAGCATCCTGCCCTCACCAAGAATGATACCTCAGTATAAAGAAAAAATGATCAATTTCAACAATTGGCTAAGCTTCTGGTGAAATTCAAAGGGGATCCAGTGTCTGTCAGCCTGGGATGACATGCTCGACAAGCCATGTTGCTTCGCAAGAGATGGCATGCACCTCTCACCCCTAGGCTTTTGAATACTGGCCAAGGCTCTTGCTGCCCCCATAGTGCCTTTTTTAGGCAAGGCTCAAAAGTCAAACCCACCTCCGTAAACAGCACAATTAACAAAAAACCGAGGGTCATGCTACTCAACACCAGGAGTTTAAATTTCAAAATGCACGCACTCGAAGCACTCCTCAGTATGGAGAATGTCAACATCTGTGCAGTAACTGAAACCTGGTTCAAGGCTCCAGAGAGCACCCCAGCACTACCGGGCTGCAACTCATACCACACGTTTCGGCCACAGAACATGGACCGAAATACAAAAGGAGGGGGTGTACCCATATTCATCAAGGATACCTACACCTCCAGGTTAGTGGCACAGCATTATACCTCTGAGATCATCCATGTGCAACTAACATCGGGCAAATCTGCAATGAAAATTGTGGCCTGCTACAGATCACTCTCCATGACCCAGGACCACCACTCCACCTTTCTGGAGACACGGGAAAACATGAAGGTCCTACCGAACACCCTGATATTGGGTGATTTCAATTACCCTACCATTCACTGGGTAAACCTACTCGAGTACAAACTCCCAGGCCCAGCGCTTCCTGGAATTCATCAACTGAAATGCCCAGGATCAGCTATTAAAAAACTCCCCTACCAGAGGTGAAAACATATTGGACCTGGTCATCACCAACATTGGTGACAGGTGTTCCACACCGAAGGTCAACTTGTCACTGGTTAGATCAGACCATAAACTAATCACTCTGGATGTCCACACCCCACTACCACCCCCAACTAAGGAAACCACAGTAAAAAACTTTGCTAAAGCAAACTTCACCTTACTTAAGACAGAGGTGGTAAGTTTCACAGCCCCCATGCTAAAGAATAACTCTGCCCAAGATGCAGAAACCTTTACAAATGCACTCTATGAGCTCCTACAAGGATGCATGGATCGTGCCATCCCTAGCAAAACCAAGACTCACTCCTCTAAGAGAAGGAAACCAGTTTGGTGGACCCCTGCAATAAACAGGCTATACAATAGAAGGAGGAAAACAGTTCAGAAAAAAAGCAAATCCCAAGAAGGAAAGGCATCCCTGATCAGTATCAGTAAGAAACTAAGGTCCCTTATGAAATCATCCAAGCCTAACTTCGAAAGAAAAATAGCCAAGGATTCAAAAGGTAACCACAAAGCCTTCTTTAGCTATGTTAAGAATCTAAGTGGCTACTCACAGATATGCACTGAACTAGTGCAAAATAGCACAAAATATACTGAACCTACTGATATTGCCATCATCCTGGCAGATAGATTCAGTGCAAACTTCACCCCCCTCTCACCTTCAAAAGGGCCCACAACAATACCGGAAAAGTGTAGTATCCCAAAAATCACAGACTTACAGGTGAAAGCAGCCCTTTCAAAAGCCAAAAACACAGCATCAATTGGACCAGATGGTTTCCCAGGCTGCGTCTTGCATGAACTACAGAACGAACTAACCCCCCACCTAAACACGCTGTTCAACCTCAGCCTCTCCACAGGCTATGCGCCCATAGAATGATGCACAGCAATGGTTATTCCTCTCCACAAAGGAGGGGCCACAACTGACCCTGGTAACTATTGCCCTATATGCCTGACTAGCCTGGTCTGCAAGGCTATGGAGTGCATCATCATGGAACTCATTAATAAAGACATTGGGAACCTCCAAACACTTGCCCCACCCAGTTCAGCTTTGTTAAGGGAAGATCATGCCTACTAAACCTGGTTGACTTCTTCGAGACAGTCACCAAGGCCATAGACGAGGGAAAGGTGGTTCACACAGCCTACCTTGACCTCGCCAAGGCTTTCAACACCATTCCCAACTCGAGTATTACAGAAAAACTCACCAGCCTGAACATAAACCCCTAAGTCACGAGATGGGTTGCCAAATGGCTTACAGACAGAACTAATACGGTAAGAAAAGCAGGCTCCAGATCCGACTCTAAACCAGTCACAAGTGGTGTCCCACAAGGCTCGATCCTGGGACCCCTACTGTTCGGCATATACTTTTCAGAAGTACAGGTAAACACAGGAGGACTATGGCTAACCAAGTTCGCTGATGACTGCAAACTGGGAGCCATAATTGGCTCTCCAGCTGACACGGACATCCTCCAAAAAGGCCTTACTGAGACAGACACCTGGTGTCAAAGTCATGGCCTCAAGCTAAATGCCAAAAAATGCATAGTCAGCCCCCTTAGTACAGAAGAGATAATAAGAGATCTGGGGACCCAGGTAGATAGTAATCTCTCCTTTGACAATCATATTGCCAAAGTAGTTTCAGAAATCCTTCTATGTGGCCCATCTAATTACTAAAGGGTTCACATCTAGAAATAAAGAGGTTATAGTGCCCCTCTACTCATCACTCATTAGACCTGTCATAGAGGACAATGCCCCATTTGGGATGTACCTCACAAGACACTTCCAACAGCTGGAAAGACCACAAATGTACCTCACCAAGAGGATTACTGGCCTCAAACATATGTCCTATGCAGCCCAACTGAAAAAACTCTGGCTGTACTCAGTGGCATATTGCTTACTCAGAGGTGATCTCTGCCTGACTTATAAAGCCATGTCCAACTCAGAATTGATGGACATGCTCCACCTAAAGAAATCCAAGTCACTGCGAGCCACATGCTCTAGTTAGCTAAACCTCACCACAGCAATAAATAGAACATGCTGGAGGGATAGATTCCTGTCACAGAGACTCCCCATGCTTTGGAACAAAATTCCAAATTACATCATGCAGAGCCTCTAACTAACACTCTTCAAGAGAAACCTTGATGACTGGATGGGTAACAGAAAATACACCCCTGGGATCACTTCATTGGCTCTGCTTGACAGAGGATCAGTTAATTAATCACTGGGGTGGCGAAAGCCGACACACTCTGGCTTGGCTTATAAATGTCCTCGGGCAGATAGCCTAGTACCTACCTATGAACCTATAAAAGCATCTCACTAACATTCTAACATTCTTCAGCCATATAAAGGACTTAATCCAGCCCCTACACACACGTGCGTGTGTGTGTGTGTGTGTGTGTGTGTGTGTGTGTGTGTGTGTGTGTGTGTGTGTGTGTGTGTGTGTGTGTGTGTATGTGTGAAAATGCTACAGATGTTTGATACTTGAAAGCAATCTCTTCTATATACAACCTGGATTGTGTATAGAGGGGACTGCTGACAAGAGAATTTTGTCATCCCATAGCAGATGGGGTTGATAGCTTCCTCATGGACAGAAGTATAAGATATGAGCCACTTAAAAAAACAAACATTGTTTTCTACAGTTTCTGGATCTTCTCTAAGAGATAAAAAATGGGTTAGGTGCCTTGTTCACAATACTTAGGCGAGTATAAACATGGTTATTGCATTTACTTTAGCTAGGAATTGTAGTATCAAACGTTTCTACCTTTTCAGCTTGTATTTTGTTTTTCCAGATAGGCTTAACATTTAGGCCCATCAATTTGTGATAATTTCTCCACAAATATATCAGCATTTCTCTACAAGTTGTGTGAGGAAAGGCCACGGTTATTTTAAGAGGGAAAAACTGTGATTTGTTTATGTTTAGGCTCAGGCCTGATTGGTCTTAGCTATTCCTCTGACCTGTAGATCCACAGATTCATTATACACAATCATTTCAAACCACAAATGAGTGACAGATGATGGATGAGGATGCCACAGTGTGGAAATCTGGCTATAATAAATATAGCAATGGATTCCATGTCTAGAATGAAAAGAAGAAGGGATATTCCTTGTCTACTAGCCCTGGAAAATAGAAGACACAATGGATATTAGCCCATTCTTGATTACATGGAATAAGAGAACTATAAAGTAATTCACATTTGGCTAAGAGAGGTACTTTCATTTACTTATTTGTTGACCAGGTTCACCTCACTAGGCTTGTAGACTCTCTATAAGGGAAACCTGAAGTGATATATACATTACTAGAGTATATCTGTCCAGGACATCAGGGAACTGCTCCTACTCATTGTTGTGAATGGGATCCATTTTACAGGAGCACTTCCTGTTTCCATTCCAAGCGCAGAGGTGGCCCAGAAAAAGAGGGAAGAGGATAGAGAGAGGAAGAGATAACTGAGCGGTGAGAGAAATGAAGTAAAAAGCAAATATCGCGATGGGAGAATATATGCAGGATTCTGAGGATATGTTTCAAAGTAATCTGTTGGATGGAGATGAGTCAGCAAATGAGGGATGTATAAGTACAATCCTCCATTCAGGAGGGTTGCTGGATGATTTGCTTAAAGAAATGGTGATGCAGAGTGAGCCAGAAATTAAGAAGACATGTCCTAGGGGCACATTAGGGAGAAAATACGAATGGATGAGGCAAAGACAATCCTGACATATAGTAGTGAGATGGAAAAGAAAACATATACACAAAAAGTAAAAGAAGGCAAAAGGGGAACAAAAGAAAATAAGGCAGAAGAAAATGAAAAAAGAAGTATGTGGTAAGGATTCAACATAAGAAGATAAAGAAAAGGCCAGGGGTGAAGTGCCGGACAATTTATTAGATCCTTTGGGTATAAAAGCACATGAGGTAAGAGCATTTTTTATTATTAACAAAGAGACATTTTGTGACATTATATTTGAGGCTGTTTTTCAATGGTAAATTTTCTTGGAGAATATAAAAAAGAAAGACTGTAAGCTATGGAAACTTTATATGATAAAAGCATTTTACAGGGAAGCAGAAAAGAAAATCCATGTACAATTTTGAACAGAGGTGGAAAGGGAGACTTTGACAGGACAATTGAAAACATTATGTAAAGAAGTACTGGACGTTGCAAAAGTTTATGGTGAAAGGGGTTTATGGACTGGTGGATAGGATTGTAATATTATAGTAAAAATAGAAAAGGAAAAAATTATACATATACCAATCATGACAAATGAAGAGGGGAATTACGGTGTGATAATATACTGGGGACAATCAAAAACATGTTTTTTTTTTTTTTTTGTAGAAAAGAAGGACATTCGATAAGTAACTTTGGTGAAAGAAAATTTTATATTTGTGAGGAAATGGGACATAATGCAAAAAAATATAAACTAAAATGTTATAAATGTAAAAGAATTGAACATGTATGGATGGATTGCAAAAATGAAAAAGAGTAAGGAAAAAAAAAGAAAAAATGAACAAAGAGAAGAAATTTTAGAAGTAGTAGAAATAGAAGAAAAATTAGATGAGAATAAAAGGTACATGGAAGAAGGTTTTAAAAAAGTGATGAAAAGACATAAATTGGGAGGTACTGAAAGAAACAAAAAGAATTATATTTGTAAAAGGGTAAATGACAGAAAAATATTTAAAGGGATAAGTACAACAAAAAAGGAAAGAAATGAAAAGAATATATATAGCTAATGACTGGAGCTGGAATAATGGTCATGGTGTTTGACTTACCAACACAAAGTACAGTGTTTAATTTTTACTTTTGGTAGGGAAATTGGATAGGCTTAGAGTGACCTTTTATTCTGTACTTTAATATAGCAATAACCCATGCCTGGGTGTGGGTAATGCTGGATTTACCCACGGTTGGCGTGGTTTGGTCCCGAGGGCGAAGGCCGAGGGACCAAACAAAGCCAACCGTGGGTAAATTCAGCATTACCCACACCCAGAAGTGGGTTATTGCTGTTATACCATGACATTATTTAAGAAAAGAAACTATTACTTTTCTTAAATAATGGCATAGTATAATGGCTGTTTACTGCCCTTCCGCAGATGTCTGGCATCCGCGGCAGTTCTGATGTACTGCGCACCTGCGCAGTACATTAGAGCTGTGGGCAAAAGCAACAGAGAAAGCAAGATCTCCGTTGCTTTTTTTTTACTGTTCAAGGCAGCAGAAAGCACCCCTGCACTACCAGGCTATAACTCATTCCACACCTTTCGGCCCCAGAACTTGGACTGAAGCTCCAAAGGCAGTGGTGTTTCCATATTCATAAAGGATGCACACACCTCCATACTGGTAGCCGAACATAACGCATCAGAGATCCTTCAGCAGATGCAGCTAACATAAGACAGTGATTCAGGTCGTAGCCTGCTATAGGTCCCCAACCATGTCCCAAGACTCACACTTCATGATCCTAAGTGCCCTGGAGAATATTAGGGTCCAATCTAACACTCTTATACTGCATGACTTCAACTACCCCTCCACTAACTGGGATAACTACTCATGTACCAATACACTTGGCCAACGTTTCAAGGACTTCATTAATTCTAATGGCCTGGACCAGCTCATTCTTACCCCCACTAGAGGTAGCAACATCCTTGACCTGGTCATTAATTACATGGGCGACCATTGCTCTACACCATTAGTCAACTCCTCCCTCATTAGATCCAACCACAAACTCATCACCTTGGAAATCCACATCTCTCCCACCCACCCTGTAAATGTAACCACCATGTAAAACTTCTCCAAAGATAACTTTGGGCTCCTAAAAACAGAGGTGGCTAACTTCATGACACCCATGCAAATAGAGAATAGTTGCATGACCACCAAATCATACACCAATGCATTGTACAAACACGTACACAAATCCATGGATCTCACCATACCCAATAGAATCAAGACGCTCTCCTCCAAAAAAGGGAAGCCAATATGGTGGTCCCTTGCCATAAACAAACTCTACAACAGAAGGAGGAAACTGATGCAGAATAAGGTGAAGTCCCAAGACTGGAAAAACTCCCTTATCAGCCTCAACAAAAAGTTGAGATCCCTCATTGAATCCTCTAAAGCTAGCTATGAAAACATAATTGCAGCAGATAGTAAAGACAACCACAAGGCCTTCTATAATTGTGTAAAGAATCTCCATGGCAATACCCAGATTTGCTCTGAGCTACTGCACAATGGTACCTCCTATAATGAGCTAACAGATATTGCCAATATACTGGCCAACAGATTCAGTGGCAACTTTACCCCTCTCTCCCCCACCAAAGGCCCAATCACAATACCAGTAGATTGCCAGGTACCCAGTATTACTGCTGCACAGGTTAAAACAGCACTGTCCAAGGTCAAGAATACAGCTTATAAGGGACATGACAATATCCCTGGTTGTGTTCTACATGAACTACAGAGTGAACTAGCACATCACCTGTGTTCCCTAGTCAATCACAGCCTCACCTCAGGCTTTGTCCCTACTGAATGGCACACTGCTACAGCCATCCCTCTCCACAATGGAGGAGTGACTACAGACCCTGGGAACTATCGCCCCATTAGCCTGACGAGTCTGATATGCAAAGCTATGGAACGCATCATCATGAACCTAATAAACAAGGATATAGGGAATCTCCAAACTCTGGATCCCACACAGTTTGGTTTTGTGAAGGGTAGATCATGCCTGCTCAACCTGGTCGACTTCTTCGAATCAGTCACCAGAGCTGTGGATGATGGCAAGGTGGTTCATACAGCCTACCTTGATCTGGCCAAAGCCTTTGATACCATTCCCCACTTAAGAATCATAGAAAAACTCACTAAGCTAGGCATCAACCCCTATATCACTAGGTGGGTTGCAAACTGGCTCACAGATAGAACCCACAGTGTGAAAGTAGCTGACTCCAAGTCAGACTGCTGACAAGTCATGAATGGAGTCCTATAGCGTTTGGTCCTGGGTCCTCTCCTGTTTGGTATCTACTTCTCTGGTTCAGGCCAAAACAAAGGGACTCTGGCTGACAAAGTTCACAGACAATTGCAAGTTTGGAGCTATTATTAACTCCCCAAGTGATGCTGACATCCTACAGAAAGGCCTCAATGTGACCAACGACTGGTGTCAGAACCATGGCCTTAAGCTCAATGCCTAAAAATATGTCATCATCCCCTTTGGGAAAAACCCGGTTCCCTTGAATTATCACATCGATAGTAGTCCACTGAACACAGAAGGCATTATAAGAGATCTGTGAACACAGGTTGACAGCAACCTCTCTTTTGACTACCACATTGCCACTGTGGTCAGAAAGACCTTCCACGTGGCACATCTCATTACTAAGGGTTTTGCATCCAGGAAGAAAGAGGTCATTGTCTCCCTCTACTCTTCCCTCATTAGGCCAATCATTGACTACAATGTCCCATTTGGCATGTACCTCACTAGACACCTGCAACAACTGGAGAGGTCACAAAAGGACCTCAAAAGAGGATCCTAGGCCTTAAATACTTATCCTGTATAGACAGACTCAAAAAACTCCAACTATTCTCTGTCTCATATCACCTACTTAGAGGCAATCTCTGCTTGACTTACAAAGCCATGTCTGACCCAGCTCTGTTAGAAATGCTACATCTAAAGAAATCCCAATCCCTCCATACCACATGCTCCAGAGACCTCAACCTCATTACCACAATCAACAGGAACAAACTAGAGGGACAGATTCATAACCCAGACACTGCCCATGCTATGGAATAGACTTCTCATACATGTCAAACAGAGCACCTCACTGGCCCTCTTCAAGAGAAATCTTGATGAATGGATGGGAAATAGAAAATTCTCCCTGGGGATTACTCCAGTGGCTCTACTTGACACAGCCACTGGAAACTAAGGTCAGGTGGTACGATGCCAGGATAATCTTATGGGCTTAGCACGTAAAGGCTCCAGGGCCAGTAGCCGAGTACACACCTATGAACCTATAAAATGGAAAGAACACGTATTAAGTATTTTAACATTATATGCTTATATACTAATTGTAATGGAAGGGAAAGCTTATTCCATCAGATTTTAAACTATGTAATGATAAATATGAATAGTATAGTAACAGGAGACTTTAGTTGTGATTTAAGAAGCAAGCATGAAAAAAAAGGAAATGATATAAAAAACTTAAGAAGTTATAACATGTGGTAAGTTAAAATTTTGAGACAAAAATTCATGGACTTACAAGAGAGGTGTGGATAGAATGGAAATGGATTATTTTATAGTATCAGAAGGTTTAGTTATAGGAGAAAGGGTTGTAGTTGAAACAGGATTTTCTGATCATCTTGCAATATGGCTAGAGATAAAGGAAATAAGGAATGTTTAAAAACAGGCAAAGGAATAAAAAGGATAAATGAGAAAGCATTGAATGAAGAAGGAAAGACATTAGCAATGCAGTTATGGAAAGATCATATTACTATGATCAGCATTTTATAAAAACTGGTCTGAAAGGCAGATATTTAAGGAAAATATAAGGCATGTTTTTACAGTGGCAATATGATGTGAAAAAAGTAGAGTAAGGAAAATACAAAAGAACATATAATGATGCATTGGAAGATTTGGAACATAATGATAGAAAGTACGTTGACAAAGAAAGCAAATTATATAAAAGAAATCAAGAAAAATACAAGGAAAAAGAAAAGAAGTATTGAGTTGTTTAAGTAGTAAGTAGATGAGTAAAGAAAATGGAGTGTAATGAGAAAAATAAAAAAACAAAAACAGAAATAGAAAGCATTCAAGAAAAGACTACAAATAGTGTGGTGCAATATATACTAGAAATGTTTAAAGAAAAAAGAAGGTAGTGAAAAAATATGGAAAGTAAAAAGTAAACAGAAAAAGAGAACAAAGAGTTGTAAAAGGAGAGTTATTTAAATGATCTAGATAAATTATTAGAATGAGTAAATATAGCTTAAGCTACAGGACCAGATGGAATAGGTTATGAAATTTATAGAAATTTAAGGGATTGGCAAAAAAAAAATTTTTAAGATTATGAATGATTGGTTAAAGTAAGGTTTTATATATAAAGAACTATGAAGTGGAACACTTAATTGTAATTGTAGTACAATTTACTTGCATTTCAAAGACCAGTTCCATTTATTTATTCTTTCAGTTGCTTGTTATGTTTAAAAGAAAAGGCTACCCATTCACTGCAGCAGGAAGCATATTGCATTCACACTCAAGTCTTCTTATTGCATCCATGTTTCTTAGTTCCATTGAAGACACTGACACAAAAAATGAAGTGAAATAGCTGCAGCCACATGTTTATTACTGATGTATCTATTTATCATTTGTTGACCATATTAGTTCCACCAGACTAGTGGCTTCTTTTCAGGAGAGACCTGAGGTGTTTTTATACTATTAGGTGAAATCTGGCAAAGTTATGTAAGAACTAACCCTGGTTTGGCATAAAGGTTAAAGTGCTTGCTTCACAAGCACAAGGTTTGATTCTTACTTTGGGTTAATATCTAGGCTTAAAATGACCCTTAAGAGCAGTTAACCTAGTATTCACCTATTAATATGGAAGAAGGAAGACAGAAGACAAATAAAAGGGTGGGAGGTTGGCTTAATGGTTATGGTGTTTACCTTACAAACACAAGGTGCAGGGTTTGATTCTCACTTTTGGCTAGACTTAAAATGAAAATACTTGATACAAATAGTACTGAATAATAATGATTATAAGATCTTAATGAAAATAATACAAAAGAGATTTGAAACTAAATTTGAAAATATTGTGGAAGATAGTATACTGTATATTGATAACAATTAAAGAATATAATATAAATGAGACAGAAAACTATGTATGTCAGCATATAGTAACAGTTAAGTAAAAATACTTGTAAATCGCTGGTTAAGCCAAGTAGTAAATATGTGGAATGGTGTAAGACAGGGATGCCCAAATACTTGTATAGAATGTGATATTATGTGAAATAAATTTTAAAATGAAGGAGGCATGACATATAAAACCTGAAGGGTTAAGAATTTTAGTTCTGTTAACATATGCAGATGATATTATAATAAAAGCAAAAACAAATGGATAAAAGAAGTAATAATTTGCACAAATTAGTATCTATAGGTGATAGGGATGTCTTTAAATAAAGAGGAAAATAATGGTTTAAGTTATGTAAAAAAATAAGGATATATATTTTATAATTGATTACATTTTTGTGCTGGGTATAAAATCTAGAAATAGAGATTTAACTATAATTCAATGGGAAAAAAACAAATTAAATAAAACCTGTCTTTTCTGGAGGACATGTAAATTATCATTCAGAAAAAAAAACGTATTTGATAAACTCAGTACTGATGGGGAAATAGTATACTTAAAAAGTGTACTTATGTTACCAACATAATTTGAAAAGGAATTATTGTAGGTTTTTTTTTTTCATTTATATGGGGTTCTAGTTTAAACCCAGTTAAAAGAGGAGTTCTGTATGTAAATAAAGAGGAAGGAGGTCTAGAATAGATTAACCCAGTGATATATGCTGCTTCATTAAATTTGTACAAAGTGTTAAACTGGATAAATGAAAACGGTGAGAGATTAGTAGTATAAGTGTATAACTGTAAGTATGATAACTGTTGGGGCATGGTAAAAAGAGTAAAAGAGAAAGAGTATATAAATGAAAAAATGAAATATTACCAAGAAAAAATATTTTGTGGAAGATAAAAATTAATGATATAGAAAAAATAGAAAAGTATGGTATAAGAATGTAATGTTAAAACATTACTATGTACAATCATTGGGAAAGTCTAACAGATGAAAAAATTAAAGCTATAAAAATAAGAAGCAAATGGTGAAATCAGAGAATAGACTGTCAAGATTTTTGTGGAGACTGGCAATAGATAAATAACCAGTTAAATGAAATATCCCATATCAATAGAAAAATTATAAAATATTGTTACATTTTCAAGAAGAAGAAACTACACAACATGCGTTTTTTAAAATGTAAATGAGTAAAAATGTATGGGGAAAACTTTGCAAAAAAGATTTTTTTGAAGATATAAAAGAAGGGGATAAAGTAAACATGAATATGATTAAATATAGATATTATAAAATAGAGGTAAAGAACTTGTTAAAATAATAGATAAAAAGTTATTTTATGTCATGCAGGTTAAAATGAGTGAGAGAATAAATTAAATTATGTTTAATGGTAAATGGATTACTAGCAACAATATTAAGCAAAATCAAATAGCTGTTGTGGAAAATGAGTGGGAATCTAATACAGATGAACATTTAGAATGATTATAAAGGAAATTATGAATATGTGCAAACATATTTGCATATCTATATATTTGTAAATATGTAAATATTTTGTAAATAAAAGTTATTTTGTATATAAATAAAGGACCCTTACTCTTTGCAATAGAGGCTATGGGATCTTTAACATACACCTGAGCTATCACAAACTCAGGCAGATGGGACCTCAGTTTAACATCTCAGCCAAAGGAAGACAGAATTAGAGAGTAGTAACCCCCTCCCCCATATTGCACTGCAGTGTCAGCAATCCATCTACTTCATGTGGGACTAGAACCCACAGTGTCCTGCATGAAATGTGAATGTTACTTGTTTTACCACTGACACTGTTACCATGATGGCGTAGCCCTCTAAAGTGTCTCGTAAGAGGGATTGCTCCAGCAAATCAGGTACTTTTTGAAAGATTATTAGACCTGAAACCAGAAATGTAGCACAATGTTTTGTAAGATGCTGTAGGTTCAAATAAAACCTCAGAAAATCAAGCTTGGCATGCCTTCTTTTTGTGAATCCTTGGCACTATGAATTAGTAAGGCTGGAAATAAAGCTTTCCAACAAATGAGTGAATGGAACTGTGCTCTTTGAAATCTCACAGAGACCTAGTCCAGCTTATTTGAGATGCTCCTCTGCACTTTCTTATTCTCAAACTTACATCAAAAATGCCTAGTTCTGGTACTATAGCAAATGCTCTCCTTCAATGGCATATAGAAATCCAATTGATAACGTTCTAATACTATTAAAGAATTGGATAGGCTTATAGTGGCCCTTCAGGGCAGCCAGACTGGTATTCAAAGAAAATAATTCAAATGTTAATGTTTCACCACCCCTGATTTAATGATATTGCTGTTACTATAGTACATCAGAACTATTTATTTTTCTAATGGGGTAACTTGTACCTCAGCTGGTAAAAGTAAAGAACGTTTTGCAAGTAATGTATATACTGTCCGAATTTTAAATGATATACTCTTTGTCTTTCATTGCTTTATAATCTGTCTGAATGTAATGTTACTTGATATCTGAATTGCTATCACTTTCATTGTACTATGATGAACCCATGTCAAAAGTACTAGCATTACTTGCTGTATATGAGTAACTTGTAATTTGACAACTAATAAGGCCATTAATTTGCTTTTGTATATGTTGATTTGTCATTTCCATTAATCCTGTGTGGTCATTAGGGGTCCTCTGAGCAAGTTACCTTCATAGTATCCAAAAATAAAATACAATAAAATAAAATATTTTTTTCAAAGGATTAAAGATACTGGACTCTAGTCAAAATGTTGTGTTTTCTTGCCTTGTCAGAAAAATGACAATATTGTTTTTTTGTGTGTTCTTGCCTTTTTTGGAAAAAATGACAATATTTGGTGCACTGACTGATTGTAAGACTGTTTCCTTGGGTTATACTACCTTGAAAAGCTTGGCAAGGAATGCAAGCAGTTCAGATTCAAATGCCTTATTTCAAAAAAAAAAAAAAAAAAAAAAAACAGGTAGCAGATTATCAGGGCCATGAGTTTTCCCAAATTTGAGTGTTTAAATAGCGATATTTACCTCCTCTGATTGTATGAATTAATTCAAATTAGAGTCGAAACAGTCCAACAATTGATTTTGAGCAGATAGAGGGGATGAATAAATGCTTCTGTTTGATAAGCAGAAAATATACTGTTGGAGTGGTACACATTGTCACAAACTTCAGGCATAGTAAAGCTTATTTTGCCTCCCTTCCAGCAGTGCAGTTAGTGCTGATTTTTCCAACATGTGATTTTTTTGTTTAGGTCTTGTGTGTGTGTGTGTGTGGGGGGGGGGGGCATGTATACATGTGAAAATGCTTCTGTGCTGCTTGTGTTACATTTGTGATGATATTCCTTGGTTGGGTCTAACACTTGTGTGCAGATAATTTTTCAGGTTTAAAATATATTTGGCATGTGTACTGCTCAGTATATATTATGGACTTCAAAAGGCATGAGATACATGTTGTAAAATATTACTTTAATGTATACCCAGTACATCAGTAATCCAGCAACAAAATAATTCATTTGTAATCTCTGTCCTATTATCTGCCTGCATATAACATTAACTGTGCCAATGTTTACACTGATTGTCAGTATATATTTGTCTCTTTTTTGACCTTTTGGCTCAAGTCATTGCTGAAAGGATCTTCACACTAACTTGCCTATTTACCAAACACATCAATAAATTAATAAATGACTAAATAAATAAATAAAGTCGACACAAGTAAACAAACACAATACATAAATCCGTAATACACTCTCCATGTGTTTTCTACCTCTGTACTACACGCAGGTATACTGGGCATGCAGTAGCAGAGGCATGTAGAAACATGATATATGTTCTGACAGTTATATCCTGACCTACATCTCCTGCATCAACCCACATTGTGCAATCATTTTTGCTCATGTTGGAATCTGGTACTCTGTGCCTTGTTACAGGCAGCTGTACCACACAAGAGATAAATATTCTGCTTTCATTTTCTGAATTATACTGTAGGCCAAATGAAAAGGTTTCTAAGCAGCTGCATTGCCTCTTCAAGATAGCAAACACTTTCTCCACTAATATCTGTGTTTTAATGTGCTTTGTGATATGTCTATCATCATTTGCATAGGTTTAGAAATGCAGTTATCATCAATGGCCAACTCAGATAGATGGTAACGGCATCACCTTTGAAATGCAAGAATATTTTATTTGCATGTTTTGTTTTGGTTTGCATATTTATATTTGTAGAATACTAACGGAGCTGAGATTTTTCAAGCTCAACATAGGGATAAAAGTTAAAATCAATAAAAAGTAATTTTTAGAATTAATAAAAATGGTACTAAATTGTATAGTTGGTAGAGCAGTCAAAATAAAGCAGGAAAAACAAATACATAATTACAATTAATATAAAGATGTGGATGACTGCATACATCACTGAATATGGTAAATGAGTGAGGTACATTATGCACATACATTGTGCTCTTTACATTGTTTACAAAGTTAGCATGAAGACTGAACTAAGGGTTAGATCCCTTAGAAAGGAAAGGATGAGAAAAAGAAATAAACTAATGAAGAGGGGAAGTTGATTATACAAGGAAGATGGATTATAAATGAGAGGAGGGTAGGGATGAGACCAAAAAAAAAAAAAAAAAAGACTGAATTAAGGAGCAGTGGATTAAAATAAGGGTGCGAGAATGGAGAATGATAAATTAAATGCCACACAACTGAGAAAAAACAGTCATAGAGAATGTGAGGTTATAATATCATTCATGAGATCCAGTATTTACTGTTGTGGAGCATTTACACTGATCTTGTTTGAAAAGGTATTTTGATGTAAAGCAGAATGTCTTCAAAGGCAGCCATACATTTTATTGATCAGGAAATGAATACCATGTGATAGACTCTTGCACTGAAACAGCAGGATCTGTTGCATGGAGTTTATTGTAGATTTAGAAGTGAATTCAATGTGTTTACCTGTCGAGGTGCTAAGGTGTGTTTCTCATGAGCAGCCTATTAAAAAAAGAAGGGGAAAGAGTTCAAACTGATGAGTCTATAACAGAGAGAGCTAATAAGCAGAGCACATCTGAGTTGCGTTGGTACCATTTTGCTTTAGAGAGGGAGATACAATGGTGTGCCCTTAGAGGACAGAGGTTACAAATGTACAAATATTAGTTTAGGTAGTATAATATACACAATACATGCCACACCTGTGTATCAGTATCACCATCCATCACATGGTCATTTTAACCAATGCATACCCATTTCTCTCACAAGTATATCTGGCAGGGTCGATTACTAATTATTATTATTATTATTATTATTATTATTATTATTATTATTATTAACTTGTTTGACTGCATCAGATAACGCTATTGAGAGGTCAGTGTATGCATTCAGCAGTGAGAAGTCCCTGTCATAGATGCACTTATGTGTGCGTATGTTATAGGCATTCCTGGCAAACCCCTCAACTGTCCAGATTTTCAAAGAATGCCAATGTTTTGCTTCATATTTTTGGTCTGTTCCTCATAAAATTTGTGGCTCTATGGCAAATCATTGAGGACTGAAGTCACTAATAAAATAACAGAGATCTGAGTTTCAGACTACATATCCTTCAAAAATGTATGTTGATGCACAGTCTGTCATTCTAGCAAATTTCTAAGTTTATAAGAGCAATATTTAAAATTGTGTCCCTTTTTTGGACCTTTATCTCCCATTATTTCTGCCTTTGTCCAGATTGCTTGTGCTAAGATGTTGAGATGTAAGATTCCTAAGGTGATGAATATTGATATTTTTGATTATGGTTTTTGCATGTGAGCAGACAGGTGATGGAGTAGTATCCCTTCCTGTTAAACTGTATAATCCTTTAAACATAGTAAGTACCCTAATGGCACCATGGATACTGTCTGTTATTGCCAGCACTTTTCAGTGAATGGCTAACCTCAGAAATGCCTAACATCATGAAGCATGAGGTACTGTCTCACTTCCATCAGCATTCTAATGTACACATACCCCGCCCCCATTGTAAATCCTTTCCCAAATCTTTAACCTCATTGCCCTGCAACATTTGATAAGAGTATGAGCAGACTTTCTGGATGGTTAATTTCTATTCTTTTACATAGCACATACACTGTGTATGCCACTCCAGCTGCAAATGGAAGAAGGATATCAGGATATTTGAAGTACACTTTCTTCTATGAGCTCCCTAGCATTCTACAGACCTTTGACTCTGCTCTTTCACATCACACAAAATGGATCACATTAGGATTGATTATTTCCAAGAAATCCTTTTTTTTAATTTGTCCTGCATACACCCATCCCCCTGGAAAGTAGATTTAAATGGATGCACTTCCTCCAGTGAGCATACTCTTGTATATGTCTTCCAAGTCAAATCTCAACAATTACCTCAAAATCCACATTGCAAAATGTTGTAGGACTTTCTGGAATATTATCCTATCATATTCATGTACAACTGCTACACTAATATATGTACCATCAGCACATGTTCTGAATTTGATCTCCATCAAGTACGCTAAACAGAAGCGGTCCAAGTACTGAACCTGTGGTGCTTTCCTGCCTACTGACCATTTCCCATTTCCCCTATAACTATCACCCTATGTTTCCACTCAGACAACCAGTTTCCAATCTGCTCCATTAGTAAGGATTTCAGATTCATGTTTTCTAATTTTCTTGTGAATCTCCTGTCAGATATTTTATTTCCAAGAGCTACCAGTACTTCCGTAGTTGCATATATCTATGTTATTTCATGCAGAATTGTGTGGATGTGTATAATGTTCTCCTGGTAAATGTGCTAAGCCTGTAAATAAATAAATCTGCAGAGTCAAGGGGAATATTATACACTGACACTTCCCAGTATATAACATGTAATTGTGTACTAATGGACTCTTTGCTTTTACACACTAAATTTGTTTGAAAATTCCTGGAGCTAATAAGCAGAGAAGATCTGAGCTGTATTAGTAATTCCTGACTTATCAAAAGTCAAATGACCTAAATGTTAAAAGAATTGTCAACTTTAAGAGTTATGAATTGAAAAGATATCAGACATTTCTTATTTTTCAAATATAGATAAGCTGGCTTGACCTAATAAAGCCACCTGATCATCTGCAAACAGTTTCTGCTCAGTAGCTAAATTATCACCAAACAAAATATTACACTCTGTATTTACTTTAAATTCAACATTCTGCTTATCAATTCTCTACATGTCTTTGTATTAATTTGACTTCCATTTCCTTTACAGTCCTTCAGAAGTATTTTTAATCATCATTGTATCATCCAAGCTGCGGTGGTGCAGCGGTAGCGTTGTTGCCTCACAGCAAGAGGATCTCCCGTTCGATTCTCAGCTAAAGCACCTTCTTTGTGGAGTCTGCATGTCCTCCCCACAGTCGAGTGTCATTCGAAAGACATGCATGAATGGGCGTGCCTTCATTGAAGGTTGGGCATCAAGCTGGCACCTTGACACCATAAAACTCTACTGCCAATCATTAGTGAACCGGAGTTCCGCTGTGGCGACCCCTAACTGGGAAAAGCCAGAAGAAGAATTGTATCATCCTTTTTGATTTCATCCATACCAGCCAAAACTGCTTGTTGGCACTAATAATTTTCATATCTTTTCAACAGTATGCAAATTATTTTAAGCATGCATGTTCTCTGCTTTTTCGAAAACTTTGAAAGCATCCCATGCTACCACAGATTCTGCAAAATGTATTAAAAGAAAGTCAATGGTTCTTGCGTTGTTTATTATCATATCTATTATTTGAGGCCTGGACCTCAACTGCAGAATATTTTCATTAAACTCCATTACTATCACATTACATTGCCACCTGGCTCTGAATTTATTGTAGATTACTTTTTATAACAAATCCTTAATTTGTCTCCCATTTTGGTCTCTGTGTCTCACTCACATTATGTCTTACAAACATCCCTATCCCAGTAAATTATTTTAACCGTTTATTGCATTTTCACATCAACAGCATCTTATAATATCAACCTTGTTTTCCTTAAAAGCCTGAGAAGTGTTTTGCCATTTTATACAAGCAATTATTCTGTTTTTATTAATACAGAATGTAACTCAAAAATGCATTATATGTGACTCTTTTCTCTAGCTCATGAGCATAAGTATTTACAGTCTGAATAGGAACTTGGAAGTCTTGTAAAGAATAGATGCAAAATAAACGATATTTTTCTTAACTCAAAATAATTCCTAAACCTTTCTTTAATTGATGTCATTTGCTTTATCTTGATCCAGAAAGACAAAAAAAATGCCTTCAAGGTTTCTACTATGACAGCATACAGGACTGCAGCATTCTATACTTTCTAGGTTAAGTCAGCTAATCTACTCACGTCCAGTTTTCTGTAAAGTTGCTATGAAGTGAGGAAATTCCAGGGCTTTGAAGTTAAATCATTTTCCTTTTTTACTGAGAATTATACTTATGTACATCCTAAAATAAAGACTCTTGAAATAAAGTATATTTTAACTTCTGCAGATATGTTTCAGCTGTTTGACAATATTTGTATATGAATGGTGAGGAAATAAGACAGACACACTGGGGACATGATCTACCCTTAATGAGACCTATATTCAGACTGGACATTCAAAAAGAATATGTACTACATGGTATGCAACTTCTGTACCTAGTTTAGCATTTAAACATAAATACCCTAAATATCTTGTATCTTGCAAGTATTAACTCACTTTGAGTTTGACTCTTATATGTCTGCTAAATATTATAACAAGCTTCCTTCCTGTATTTTGGACTAGTGTAAGCAACTAACCTTCAATCTTCTATGTAGTACATTTCCCTGATAGTTGCCTGCCAGTGCGATGATGAGAGGTATTGCGAGCTATGCCAGAAGACGTAGGGCAGTGGATGTGTAACTAGCTAACTGGGGTTTTGTAAAAAATGATATGCCATTTGCATTTCAAACTGATTTGTACAGGTGCTTGTGTTGAAAATGTACTTCAAAGCTGCTTGTGTTAAAAATGAACCAGCAATGGGTCTTGCTGGACAGAAAAGAAATACACCTGTATGCCAGGCTGTATTGTAACTGTTGAAATGAATATATTATAACAGAGGATACTGGAAGATAACAGGTTAATCTCAGTCCAGCTAACATTGAAAAATAGTCTGAAATTAAATTACCTGGTTTAGGTCATAAAGATTGTATCTTAGAGTTCTGATTGCAGCCAGAGAAAAAATGTTTGTGAAAACCAGGACTTGAAATTCTACTGTATTGTCCTTAGGGGTGAACTAATTGCTACCCTGGAAGGATGGAAGTTTTTGAAATGGTTGTATAGCTTCCATATGTTATAAAACATCTTAGCAATGCTCTATGTTTGCATTATAACACATATGTGCTAGATTCTGGTTCAGTTTCTAGTAAAGGAGTATTGCGGGAACCAGAAGTCAGATAACCAGATACATGTGATGTTATTCTGTAATCCAGCACTGAAGTGATGTTTTAATACTAGATGAGACAGAAGTCTCAGAGCAGTCTGTTTTTGAAACTTGACAAAGAAGGATCACTCATCCACTTCATCTTGCCTTGCTTTAGTAAGTAAGCAGGGAACAGTAATTATTTAGATCAGTCAGGAAAATATAGTGAGATTAGTTAAGTATTGTTTTATGTATCTGTCTGAACCTTTCCATACGTGTTATTTTTAACATTTCCTGTGATTGAAACTGGCGTTTATTGCAATTAGATATTTAGTATTTTCATGTTCTTTTATAATTTATTATTAAATGTATTTAAATGTTTCATTGTGGCTGGTCTTTTATAGAATATTTCTACCTTTGAGAGTACTTATATTTACTTGATGGCACTGTAGCCTCTCCTGAAAGCCTTGCTGCATTGATCAAACACTATCATTCATATTAATATTAATTTTACTCATTATAATTGGGTACCCTTGTAAGACCCTTAGAATAGCTGGCTTTAAAGTGTTCTGGTGTAGTATCTGCCTTATAGCCTGGGCAGACGGGGCATAGCTGGTAAATCTGTGCCAGGCTTTCACAGGTGTGTGTGTGTGTGTGTGTGTGTGTGCGTGCGTGCGTGCGTGCGTGCATGCGTGCATGCGTGTGTGTGTGTGTGTGTGTGTGTGTGTGTGTGTGTGCGCGTGTGTGTGTGTGTGTAAATCAAATCTTAAAGAGTGCAAAGTAGGGACACATAGCACTGGTTTCACAGAGAGTGTGTTGGAGGACTTGGCTTGCAATACTTCACTGAGGACTCAGCTCTATAGATGTGGTCATTGTAGAGTCTTATTTGAGACCTGGTAAGAGAGAAAGGAAATCCAGCCCCAGGATGGGAGTGTGTTACCTGTGTACTCATAAGAATAATTGTGTTTGGTGTAGACAGATGCATCTTGAAATATTGTGTGTATTTTTGTTCCAAGTGAGCATCCCTCAGTGGTGTCTGTGGTGAGGATTGAGAGTCCTTAATCACTGGCCCAGTGGAGAGTCTCTTTTGAGACTGGTATAATACTTAGGAGGGTTTGAGTATACTTTGGAACAATATAACCATACAGTTTTTTAACAATACTTGTTCTTGCCATTTGATGATGAGCATTCTTATGTGTCATTATTATTTTTATCAGTGCATTTATATATTTTCTTTAGGTTCTGGCTGTGACAAATTTTTGTTTGGATTGCCCAAAATTCATTTTAGTCTTTGACTTTGGGCATAAAATTATAGCATCATATTGTCAATATCAACACATACGCATTGATTATATTGTTGGTTATTTCTTACAGTTGTTAATATCAACATATATGTGTTGTTTTTTGGTACATTATTGTCCAGCTATATAGTATATTAGCATTTCCATTTAATTATGTATATCTAGCCTGCCAGATATGCAACTTATAAATGGTTTTGTGGTGATTTTTTTATAAACTTTTGAAAAATACAGATATTAGTTATTTTTCAAGTGCCATTTTAGACACAACCCGTAAGATTTTTGCTCATTTTTATGTTTTATTCTATATGTTGAATACAACTTCTTCATCAAAATTTGTAAATTGTGAATTTTTATACATATTTATTGCTTTGTGTGTCTGGTTAGTCTTCCTACTTGCTATTGACGTTTAAAACATTGTTCTAAGGACTAATATGGATCACATTACTATCCTTAAAGGGTTGTCTCATGATACAAATGACATTCATGTGTTTACATCTACTATACTTAATAAAGGGGATGGTGACATAATTGGAGATACACAGGATGATTGTCAGGCTTTTTTTGACAACATTTTTAAGAAAATGAAGGGCTTACGGGCCTGTGTGTGGCACAGTAAATTGTCTTCAGCTTATATGGACAAAGGCATTACACTCAGAGGCCTACAAATCAGGTTGAAACCTCTTGTGGGTCAACCAGATGCTGAGTTATTGGAGGGTTGGGCAAAAATACAACAAAGCTCAACTATGGAATTTGTTAGGGCACTTCACGCTTTTATGGAAGAAGGATTGAGATGTTGAATTTGGAAGTTTCTAAAATGTGCCAGGATGTTAAGAAATGGGAGGATAAGCTAGAATATAAAGATTGTTTGAAGAAATTGAGTATGTATTTGTTGGTTGTTGAGAATGAGCTTAAATTGGGGAAGATCAACAAATTTAATAGGGATTTATCGGATTATAAAGAGGGCAATCCCTCTCAGTATTCTAAGAATGTTAAATTTCGGAAGAATAATGTTCAGGCAGTTATATCCAAAAGGAAAAGGAAATCCATCCTCAAGAAATATAAGGGGGATGGGTTGGGTGAAGATCTTTCCTCTTGTACTGACAATGAAAATGAGGTTCTCCAAACATCACCAGTCTCTAAACGTAGTATGACCGATCAGTCCGAACAGTATCTTCAGAAAAACCCTTTAGGGTTGGTAGGAAATGGGGGGAGGTAGGAAACATAAACATGGGGGACAATTTGGAAACAATGTTGCAGCTGTTAGAACCCAAAGTGAAACCAACAATGTTATAAAGATATCCACCACTGTTATAACTGAGTATGAATATAAGCTTCTCAATAAAGGTTTGAATTATATTCCAACTTTTAATGTGTCTGAATATGATTTTGTGCAGGATTTACATCCTTTTTGTAGATTATTAAATCTTAGAGTCTCCTTTGGTGGTCAAGGACAACAAAATAGTTTAGAAGAATGTCCATTTAGATTTCGTGCATCTAAATTTACTCCACCCATGAACAAATATGTGGATGCTTTTCAAAAATGCGTATTTCGGGAACTTCATTTTGCTAATAAATGTGGATTTCATTTTTTGAAAGATAATTTAGATCAACAAGAAAGAGAGGCTCTGCTCCAATTAAAAGACAGGAGGGATCTGGTGATAATACAAGCAGACAAGGGGGGGGTTCAATAGTAGTTATGGATTGGAGCGATTATGTGAAGGAAGGTATGAGACAACTTCATGATGTTAGGTTCTATACCTCTCTATTCATGGACCCCAGTCCTAAATTTAAGGCTGAGATTGATGAATTCCTTCAACAATTTCATTCTCAGGGTATCATAGATGATCAGACCCTACATCATCTTATGGAGGATGAACCTACGGTACCTTTTCTTTATCTTCTTCCCAAGGTGCACAAGAGTCTTTATAATCCCCTGGGGAGACCTATTGTGTCAGGTCATGGTTCACTTATGGAACCAATTTCCATGTTTCTTACTAAATATTTGAAACCTCTACTTAAGGGTGTAAGAGCTAGGATTAAAGACACAACGTAATTTCTCAATATCATTGAGAACTCAGAGTTGGAAGAGGGGTGGCTCTTATGCACCTTGAATGTGACAGCATTATACACCAGTATCCCTCATTGGGCTGGGCTTATGGCACTTGAGTTCTGGCTTACCACATTAAATTTATACAGCACTGACTTTAATAACTTTCTGTTGGGTTTGGTAGAATTAGTTTTGACAAAGAATGTTTTTCTTTTCAATGGACAATACTATCTACAAATCAGAGGTACTGCTATGGGAGCTGCCTTTGTTCCCATATATGCAGATCTCTTCATGGGATTTGTGGAACATCAAGTTATATATTACAGGAGTCATAATCTTTATTTGGATGAGATATATATTTGGCGTAAGTACCTGGATGACTGCTGGATGGTTTGGAAGTCAGATATGACTTATTTGAATGAATTTGTTGACTATCTCAACGAGAACAAATGGGGCATTATATTTATGGTGGTTGCAAACAAGAAATCTATTTCTTTTTTAGATGTGTTGGTTACAAAGGAGTCTGATGGAATATTAACTAGCACGGTATATCGAAAACCCCATGGTTCTAATTCTTTATTGCATGCCTCCAGCTGTCATCCGGGTCACATTACGCAGAATATCCCCAAGTCCCAATATATGAGGAATAAAAGAATTTGCTCTAATAAAATAGAGCTTGAAATTTGTGATCATGATCTCACTAACAGATTTGTGAAACATGGCTATTTGGAAGAGCATTTGGCTGGAATCAAACATCTCGTGAACAGTATGCCCAGGGAACAGCTTATGACCTATGGCAAATCTAATTCTAGGGGTGATTCCAAGATGAGGTTTACCACAACATATGGTAAAAATACTAAATTGTTGATTCAGGTTATTAATAAATATTGGGACAAACTTTTTGTTGAGGAACATCTTGTTACCATTTTAGATGATAGATGCAAATTCTCCTATAGAAAGGGAGTCACCTTAGGGGGCCATTTCAATCATTATAAAAAACTCTACCCATCCAATTTCATGAGAAAATACAAAGGACCTTGGGGGGGATTCATGGCCTATGGTTGTTATCCATGTGAACATTGTATCTTCTGTAGACATGTACTAAAAACTAAAGAATTCTCCAGTAAAAACACTTCTAAAGTCTTTGAAATCCGCACATTGTCCAACTGTAGCAGTTGTTGGGTAATATACCTTGCTGAGTGCCAATGTTCAGCTTTCTATATTGGCCAAATTTCTCGGCCATTTAAACTTAGAATTTCAGAACATTTGAGCAATATACGCAACAAGGTAACAACCTATGCACTATTTAAACATGTTCAGACTCACTATACAGCTAAATTTTCATTCACGATTATTGATAGGATTGCTGATTCTAAATTTTCTAAAAATAAGTGGCATGACATTCTTATTAAAAAAGAGAGATGTTGGATCATTAACCTAGGGGGGTTATTTCCCCCTGGTTTGAATGACCATTTATAAATAATGATTTTTGTATATTTTATGAGAGGTAACATCTTATATCACTAAGCTCTTGTAACCTATATACTGACCATAGGTTCATAGGTTCATAGGTTTATACTAGGCTATCTGCCCCAAGGCATTTATAAGCCTAGCCCGAATTTTTGTGGCTTACGCCACCCCTTATATGAAAAAATACTGTACCCATTAGTTTGTTGTGCCTCTGTCCAGCAGTGACACAGAGATGATTCCCGGGGTAAACCTACGATCTCCCATCCACAGGTCAAGATTTCTCTTGAACAGAGCCAGCGAGGTGCTCTGCCTCACATGGACCGGGACTCTATTCCACAGCATAGGGAGTCTCTGAGTGATAAATCTATCCCTCCAGCACGTCCTATTTATATCCGTGCTAAGGTTTAGGTCGCTTGCTCTAGTGGTTTTGGTGGATTTGGATTTTTTGAGGTGGAGCATGTCCATTAATTCCGGGTTGGACATGGCCTTGTATGTCAGGCACATGTCACCTCTGAGCAGACGGTATGCGACTGAAGAGAGCTGGAGTTTCTTCAATCTGGCAGCATATGACAGATTTTGGAGTCCCTTTATCCTTTTGGTGAGAAACTTTTGGGGTCTCTCCAATTGCTGCAGATGTCAGGCGAGATACATCCTGAATTGTGCATTGTACTCGATAATTGGTCTGATAAGTGAAGAGTACAGGGGAACAATGACCTCACTAGATCTGGATGTGAATCCCTTCATGATCAGGTGGGCAATGTAGAAGGTCTTTCTAACCACTTTAGCAACGTGAGTGTCAAAAGAAAGGCCACTGTCAACCTGGGTCCCCAGGTCCCTGATAACCTCTTCTGTGCTTAGTGGATTGCCACCTATATGGTAGCTTGGGGTTACCTTGTTTTTCCCGAAGGGTATGACTATACATTTTTTGGCATTTAACTTCAGGCCATGGCTCTGGTACCAGCTATCTGTTTCCGTGAGTCCCTTCTGAAGGATATCCGTGTCCGATGCACTTTCCACTATGGCCCCCAGTTTACAGTCGTCTGCAAACTTTGTCAGCCAAAGACCTCCCATGTTGGCCTGTCCTTCTGAGAAGTAGATGCCGAACAATAGGGGGCCAAGGACCGAGCCCTGTGGGACACCACTTGTGACCGGCTTGGAGTCTGACATAGCGCCAGCAACTCTAACCCTGTGGGTTCTGTCCTTAAGCCAGTTTGCAACCCATCTTGTGACATATGGGTTTACATTTAAGCTGGTAAGTTTTTACAATACCCGAGTGGGGTATTGTGTCGAAAGCCTTTGCAAGGTCAAGGTAGGCTGTATGGACTGCCTTTCCCTCATCAATGGCCTTGGTGACTGTTTCGAAGAAGTCGACCAAGTTCAAAAGGCATGATCTTCCCTTGACGAAGCCAAACTGGGTCGGGTCCAATGTCTGCAAGTCCCCTATATCTTTGTTTATGAGCTCCATTATGATCCTCTCCATAGCTTTGCAGACTAGACTTGTTAAGCTTATGGGGCGGTAATTACCAGGGTCCGTAGAGGCACCACCTTTGTGGAGTGGGACCACAGTTGCCGAACTCCACTCCTTGGGCACGTATCCTGTGGTAAGGCTGAGATTAAACAGCTGCCTTATGTGCGGGTTTAATTCCTCATTTAGCTCATGTAGCACACAGCCAGGGACACCATCCGGTCCCATTGATGCTGTGTTTTTAGCTTTAGAGAGAGCAGCTTTCACCTGCGCATTTGAGATGTCTGGGAGGCTACACTCCGCTGGGATAGTTATCTCTCCTTTAGGGAGGGAGAGGGGGGTGAAGTTTGCACTGAACCTGTCTGCCAGTATGTTGGCAATGTCTGTGGGTTCAGTGATTTTTGTATCATTTTGGACTAATTCTGAGCATATCTGGGAGTTTCCACCCAGGTCCCTAACATAGCTGAAAAAGGCCTTATGATTGTCCTTTGAATCCATGGCAATTTTTCTCTCAAAATTGGTCTTAGTTGATTTTATGAGTGTTCGTATTTTTTTACTAATAATGATCAGGGGTGACTTCCCTTTTATGGATTTTGTTCTATCATGTAATAGCTTTCTCCTCTTATTGTAAAGTTTGTTAATGGCTGGGGTCCACCAGATTGGACGTTTGCCCTTTGTGGAAAGAGTCTTGGTTTTATTTGGGATTGCCTGATCCATGCAGTCCTGGAGGTGTTCATAGAAGGCATTTGTAAGGGCTTCCACAGCTTGGGTTGTGGTTTCCACTGTCTCAGGGGCCTTGAAGGATACCACACCAGTCTTGAGTAGTGTGAAGTTTGCTTTAGAGAAGTTCTTCACTGTGGTCTTTTGTTTGGGGTGGGGCGGATGTGGATTTCCAGTGAGATTACTTTATGATCAGATCTCACCAATGAGGGATATACTTCGTGTGGAGCATTTTGTCCCCATGTTTGTGATAATGAGATCTAGTATATTTTCTCCTCTCATGGGAACAGTGACTAGCTGTTCCATGGCATTTGAATTTATGAACTCCAGGAACCGTTGGGCTAGAAAGTTAGGGCTTGAGTAATGTTCCCAGTCTATATTCGGGTAGTTGAAGTCACCCAATATGATGGTGTTTGGAGATACATTTATACCCTCCAGTGTCTTCAGGAAGGCTGTGTGGTGTTCCTGAGTTTGAGAGGGTGGCCTGTAGCATGCTACAATTTGTAGAGCAGTTTTGCCTATGGTTAGTTGCACCTGGATGGTTTCTGAAGCCAGGCGTTGCCACCAACCTGGAGGTGTGGGTATCCTTTATGAATATGGATACACCCCCTCGTTTTGTGGTGTGGTCCGGGTTTTGGGGCCGGAATGCATGATATGAGGTAAAACCTAAAAGTGCCGGGGTGCTCTCAGGAGCCTTGAACCAGATTTCAGTTACAGCACAGACATCGATGTTCTCCATACTGAGAAGGGCCTCGAGTGCGTGCATTTTGAGATTTAGACTTCTGGCATTGAGCAGCATTACCCTCAGTTTCTTGCCATTTTTGTTTTCTAGGGTGGTAGGTTTAGAATTTGAGCCTTGCCTAAAAAGGCACTATAGGGGTGGCAAGAGCCTTAGCCAATATCCGAATCCCAGGGTGACAGGTGCAAGCCGTCCCTTGAAGCAGCGTGGCTTGTCAAGCATGTCATCCCAGGCAGACAGACACTGGATCCCCTTTGAATGACACCAGACATTAAGCCAATTGTTAAAGCTGATCATCTTGTCTCTATATTGTGGCATCATTCTTGGTGAAGGAAGGATACTGCTCAGGGTTAGGGTCATACCTGCCTGGGCTACATAATCAGAGAGCTCCTCTATGTCTCTTTTCATGTAGTCCAGGGAGGTACGTCTCAGGTCATTCACACCAGCATGGACAATGACTGTGTCATATTTGTACTTGCCGTGGAGTGACACGAGTGCTTGTGTTATGTGGCGGATTCTAGCGCCCGATAGGCAGCTTACTGTGACCCTCTCCTTGTTCAGCCTGGTGAGTGGGACGTCAGTGTGTCTGACTATGGAGTCACCTATGACAAGTATGTTTGGTGTTGTATTTGGCTTTAAGGGCTGTGACTGCTTTGCACACTGCTTTTGTGGTTTATGTGTTGCTTGTGGGGTGTCTTGAGGTAGCAGTTGTTTGGGTGTTTGCTTTGGAGGCCTCTGCTGTTTAGGTAAATTTTTACTCAGAGCCTCCGAGTATGTCTTTGTGTGTTTATGTGTTTGATTCAGTGGTGTGGTAGCATTATGTGAGGCTGGTTTTGTGGTGTGTGTAGTTGTCTTCTCCTCCTGTCTGGTCTTGCCAGTCCTGAGTTGAGAGAGCTCAGCCTCCAGTTTGGCTAAATAGCTGCATCTCTCGCAAGTATTTGTGTTATGTGGGAGGAGGAGAGGGTTGTCTGTGTACATGAGGCAGTTATAACATTGCCTCAAGATTCCCAGATTCACCAGCTGGAGCGGAGAGGAGATTGACAACTGACCTTTGGACATGCTAGAATAATACTGGGAATTCCTTAATAATTGAAAACAAGGGCCAGTGGGGAGTGAGGGTGTAGTGCTTTTAATTTTTAGTGCTGACTTATATAATTGCTTAGTGAGCAAGTGCCAGGTAACTTGAGTGCAATGTGTTACAAGTAACTAAATGCAAAAACGACAAACAGTAACTTTCTTTCAAGTGAAACAAGAAAATAAGTACAGTAAGCAATGCAGATATCACTAGTGATCCACAGAAGCTGAGAAGCCAGATTAGGTGGAATTAGCTTCCAGGGAAATAACAAGCAAACAAACAACAAGCATATAAACAAAGCTAGATTCAGCAGGCCTGGATCTAGTCTATGCCAGAGCAAACAAGGTGTACCAATTTCAGTAAGATACAGTTCAAATATTCAGGCACTATAAACCTTTAACCAGAAATTCCCAGCTCAGAAGGGCAGAGTCCAGCCTCTTCTCCCACAAGAGTGCAGACCACGAACCTTCTTAATGTAAAATAACTGGCCTGAAGCCCAAGTGCCTAAACCAGAACTAATACACTTGGACACTGGGCTCTCAATCAGCAGTTCCCAACTTAGAATGATGAAAGCTACCTGTCCTGCCACCACAGTGCTTGCCACAAACCTTCCTAATGTAAAACAACTGGTCTGAAGCCCAAGTGCTTAATCCAAAAGGCTTAGAATGATAGCTACACTTTAATCAGGTTACAACCAAGCAGTAATAAATACAATTGAATACTTTAGAGAATGTCTGGATTAGTGCTCAAGTTACACAAACAACGCTAGATCCAGCAGGCTCGAATCCAGTCTATGCCACAGCAAACAAGGCGCACCAACTTCAGTAAGAAGCAGTTCAGATATGCATGCACTATAAGCCTTTAACCAGAAATTCCCAGCTCAGAAGGGCAGAGTCCAGCCTCTCCTCCCACAAGAGTGCAGACCACGAACCCTCTTAATGTAAAATAACTGGCCTGAAAGCCCAAGTGCTTAAACCAGAATTAATACACTTTTAGAATAACAGACACTGAGCCCTCAATCAGCAGTTCCCAACCTAGAAGGATGTAAGCTACCTGTTATGCCACAACAGTGCAGACCACAAACCCTCTCAGTGCAAAACAACTGGTCCGTAGCCCAAGTGTTTAAACCAAAAGGCTTAGAATGAGTTACACCAAGCAGTAATAAATACAATTGAGTATTTTTAAGATGATGCAAAAGTTAAATGAAGTAGGTAGAAACACAAGTACAGTAAAAGCAGATGAATTTTTTTTTTTTTTTTTTTTTTATCTGAAAAAGTGCTGAGATAAAAGAAACAGATTTGAGAGCTGAAACTAGAAAACTGGCTAGTTATAAGGAAAAAAAAAACAAGCTAGAAGGCTTCCCTCAAAAACAGAAGGGCTTGGGGGCTCAGAAGCCTACAAATAGTCTATACCACTTAACAGGAAAGGCAGGAAATGAGCTTAAGTTTTTTTTTTGTCAGTTTCCCAGATGCTCTCTTTGTACCAGTCGTTTTTTTTTTTCTATCTGTGTTTATACCATCAATTTTATATATTGATTTCATGATATTAGTGATATATGTACACCTATATTTAGGTGGCTCCATAATGTACAATCGATTATTTTTATACAATATATTTGCACTCATTGTTTTGACTTCAGGGTCAGTCACAATCAGTTGACTATATTTGTATATGAACAATGTGATTAGATTTTTTATATTTAATTTTGTTAAGCATTTATTATATTTCATAAGGTTGTATATATATATATATATATATATATATATATATATATATATACCTTTATTCTTTTGGGTGTATATAATGCAAGTTCACATTGTAATATAATTTTGATGTCTATTTTATATCCAGCTTTTGCATAATGGGTTTATACCTTTAATTTTTGAATTGTAATATCAAAAAACATTTTTGATTGGTGGGTTTGAATTTGGTCACATGTATTTATTTAAGGCTCTTGGATTAGTGTTTGTTACACTGAGAAAGGTCATTAGACCAAAACCGGTCTGTACATTGTAATAAATATAATAAATGTTTGTTTCTTCGAATCTGCTAGCCCTTTTTTTGTGGTGCTACCTTTACTTTGGCCCTGCAGTTGCTGTCCGGGTGAGGAGTTTTGTTTACACCAGTGGAGAGATATCACATACTGGTGAACAGTGGTGTGGATATTAATTGAACTTCTGTAGCCTGTAGCAGATGTCACTGAAGGTGTGTGTACTGTCAGCAGCCACAAGGTAAACATACAGACTTTCATTTTCACAACAGTTTTATTTATTTTTTGTTAGTTTAGTTTATTCAGGGAAAGCCGACAAAGATGTCAGCAGAGGATTATGGCAACCTGACAAAGAACCAGCTAGCCAAGGTGTGCAAATCCAAAGGACTGGTGCATGCCAACCTGATTAAGAGGAAATTATTTCAGCCTTAGTTACAGCTGCAGCTGGGACCAGCAAACAGGAAGACAACTAGTCTGGTGATGGGGATTTGCAGCCCTCAGAAACAGAACAGTTCACATTTTCTCAGAGGACTTAAAAACCCACCTGGAGTTAAAGAGTCTTGAACTGGAGGCCAGACATTTGGAATTAGAATCAGCAGAGAGAGACTGTGGCAGACAAACAGATGGAACTGGAATTGACAGAGAGACTGTGGCATTTGGAGGCTGAAGAAAATGAGAAGCAGTGTGAACATGAGAGGGAGATGACTCTTTGTCAGGGTCATGGAGGTAATGGGGAAGGGAATAACCAAACCTCAGAAGTAATAAAGGTCAGAAAATTTCTTCCACAGTTTACAGAGGGTTTTATTCATAGATTTGAAAGAGTACGTAAATAGTAAAATGTTGACCAAGGACTCTGGGTATGGTTCCTGACCCTTTTACTTCATGGTAAAGTTGTAACTGCTGTTTTTAAATTACTTGATCCTGACTGTTTAAACTATGATAAAGTTAAACAATGTTTATTGGAATGTTTTAAGTTAACACCTGAATCTTACAGAGAAAAAAAAGTTTTGTGAGCACAGATGCAAGGCATATGAAAGTGGATGTGATCATCCTGGTGAATTAAGTAAGCACTTATTTTCATAGATGGGTGAGTGGGTGTCAGGTCATCACTTTTGAAAGGTTAGCAGACCTTTTGATGAGGGAACAAGACCTTAGCACTTTGCCTGAGGAGATGGGAATCTGAGTGGTAGACCAGGATTGTAAATTGGCAGATAAGGTGGGGAAAAGGGGATCTCTACATAGCAAGCAGGGCATCACTGCACAAGAAGGGGATACCCAGTGCAGCACATGGATATAAGGGAACCCATGGTGGGCAGCCTAAACCACCCCAACAGAGTCCAGTAACAAGGGAATCAGCTAGTTTAGGTACACGGCCAGGATCAAGGGTTAGATGTTGTAAATGTAACTAGTGGGGTCATATAACATACAGATGTCCATGGAAGCAAGGTGGGGAACAAATGTGGGGGAGACAGCAAGTAGGAATAACAGTATGCAAGTGGTAAGTTTTCTGGAGACAACAGAAGTACCAGGCTATCACTAGAGTTTGTATCTTATCTTAGAGGATGGAAAACAGACCACTGCTAAGAGAGACAACGCCTCTGACATAACCATTGTAAAGCCTGCAGTGGTTAAAGAAGAGCAATACTTACTTGGGTGGTCCACTCCAGTCAGAGCTTTAGGAGGGACCCCATTCCAAATGCCTTTGGCCAGGGTTCACCTTGACTGGTAGGGTGGAAAAGGAAGCAAGCAAGTAGGTGTGTTTGAGGATATCCCTGCACATGTCTTTATAGGGAATGCTTTTGATAATGTAGTACCTTGTGTGCATGCAGTTACATGCAATCAGGCTTGGAGACAGGCATGTGGGGCTGGTAGCCTGGGGAAGGCCCAGACAGACCCCACATCTGAAGCCAGGGCCAATAAGGTGGCTATTTTAGGGAGGGACTTATCCTGTAGCAGTGAACATGAAGGTGAGCCACAACTGCTGGTAGGTACTGATGTTTCCTTGGACAGAGTGACTGCAAAGGCTGAAGTGAGTTGTAGTACCCAGGCTAACAGTGAGGCACTGCTATCAGAGGATCCCAGACTTCCTGTGGAAGCAGAGTTGGGAAGGGTCACAAAAACAGAGTTGAGACAGGCTCAGCTCTTGGAACCTACATTAAGAGGCTTGAAGGAGGTAGCTATGGAGGTAACTGATTCTCAAGGAAAGGGGGAGTCTGTACACTGGGAATAAAGGGTTACTGTATAGGGAATGGACCCCTGAGGGAGGGCTAGAGGGTGAGGCAATACAACAGTCGGTAGTGCTAAGATCCTACCATCTGGCACATCTAGCCATAGCCCATGACATTCCTTTTGCAGGTCATATGGATGTAAAGCATACCAAGAAACATATTATACAGAATTTTTATTGGCATGGGATTGCAAGGAATGTAACAGGGTACTTCAAGACTGTAAGCAGTGCCAATAAGTACAAAAGGCAAGAAACAAGTTCAAAGCTCCTTTGATGCCTTTGCCTGTGATTGAGGAGCCATTTCAGAGTGTAGCTATGGATATTGTGGGAAGTACCCCAAGTTCCATAGGGAAGATGTATATACTGGTGGTAGTAGGTTTATGCTAGTAGATACCCTGAGGCAGTGGCTCGATCCTCCGGCAAGGCAGGAAAGGTGACAAATGCTTTGTTAGAGATTTTCAGCACGGCAGGTTTCCCGAGAGAAATATTGACAGACAGAGGTGTCAATTTAATGTCAGACCAGCTGGCTTGTCTATGGGAGTGCTGTGAGATGAAGCACCTAAAGACCACCCCCTACCACCCCTAGACTAATTATCTTGTGGAGAGGTTCAACTTTACAGTAAAGGCCATGCTACATGCATTTGCAAACCAGTTTAAGAGAGAGTGGGACAAATATTTACCCCATCTGCTGTTTGGATACAGACAGGTACCCCAGGAATCCACAGGTTTTTCACCCTTTGAGTTGCTGTATGGCCATAGAGTGAGGGGGCCTTTAGATTTGATTCATGATAAGTAGGAGGGTGAGTGTGAATATCACAAGGAGTCTGTTGTGGCATATGTCCTAAACCTCATGAAAATGCTTATAGAGTTCATGGACTTTGCCCAGGACAACCGAGCAGGGATCTAACAGCAGAGAAAGGTCTGATATGACAGAAATGCTCAAGCCTGAGAGTATGCTGTGGGACAGCAGGTTATGGTACTCATTCCTGTCAGACACTATAAGCAGTAGGCAGCTTGGGAGGGACTCTTCAAAGTAGTAAGGAAGGTCAGTAATGTTAACTACATGGTAAACATGCTAGGCAGGAGGCACGGGCAAAAATTGTACCGTGTTAACATGATGAAGCCTTACCATGACAGGGAGGCCTTGGTGCTGAGTACTTGCAATGGATGGCAGGAGTAGTTTGAGGGAGATCTGGTGACTGATATCAGTGAGGCTTGGACTGAGGGGTAGCAATGTTCCAGTGGCTATCCCCTACCAGGTTTATGAAATCCGAGCAGAGTTTGGAGACATGTTCACAGGGAAATCTAGTACCAAGAGTGAGATCAACAATGCCAATGCAGGTGGGATCTCAAGACAGTTTATGGGTTAATGTGCTCTCAGACTGGCTCTTGAATCTCCAGCCACGTTTCTGAAGGATATGTGGAAAACTAGCTTGATCCTTCAAAGGGGGGGGGGGGCAGATGTGATGATATGAAGTATTACCAGCTATGCCGGGAGAAGTAGGGAAGTGGATGTCTAATATATGCTAGCATAGCTAGATGGAGCTTTGTAAAGAATTATATGTCATTTGTATAGCAAACTTGATTTGTACAGGTGTTAGTGTTGAACATTTATTTGTAAAGTTGCTTGTGATAAAAATGTACCAACAGTGAATCCTTCTGGACAGAAAAGAAATACACCTTTATGTCAGACTGTATTGTTACTGTTGAAATGAATATATTGTAACAGAGGATAATGGAAGAGAAGAGGTTAATCTCTGTGCAGCGAACGTTGAAAAATATTGTAGTCTGAAATTAAATTACCTGGTTTAGGCCATAAAGATTGGATCTTACAGTTCTGATTGCAGCCAGGAACAAAATATCTCTGAAAACCAGAACTAGGAATCCTACTCTATTGTCCATAGGGGTGAACTAATTTTAGAAATGGTTTTATAGCTTCCAGATGCTATAACACATCTTAGCAAAGCTCTGTGTGTATTATGACACATATGTGCTAAATTCTGGTTCAGTTTCTAGTAAATGGGGCAGTGTGGGAACCATATATATGTGATATTGTTCTGTAATCCAGCACTGAAATTATGTTTTAATATTAGATGAGACAGAAGTATCAGGGCAATTTATTTTTGAAACCTGACAAATAAGGATCACTCACCCACTGCATCTTGCCTTGCTTTGGTAAGTAACTACAGGACAATAATTCTTTAAATCAATCAAGAAAATGTAGTGAGATTAGTGAAGTATTGTTTTTCTGTATCTGTGTGAACATTTCCATCTGTGTTATTTTTAATATTTTCTGTGAATGAAACTCTGGTGTTTTTCATATTTAGTATTTTCATGTTCTTTAGTTATTTATTATTAAATATATTTAAACTTGCCATTGTGGCTGGTCTTTTACAGAATATTTTAACCTTCAAGATTGCTTATATTTATTTGGTGACACTGTGGCCACTCCATATTAGTATTCATTTTTACTTAGTATAATTGGGTACCCTTGTAAGATCCTTAGAGTAGTTGGCTTTAGAGTTTTCTGCTGGCAGTATCTGCCTTACAGTCTGGGCATATCTGGTAAATCTGTGCCAGCCTTTCAAAGGTGTGTGTGTGTGTGTGTGTGTGTGTGTGTGTGTGTGTGTGTGTGTGTGTGTGTGTGTGTGTGTGTGTGTGTGTGTGTCAGCTAGTTGGAGCAGGGACAGAAAGCACTGGTTTTACAGAAAGGGTGATAGTGGACTTGGCTCGGAACACTCAGCTGATGGCTCAACTCTACAGTTGTGGTCAGTGTGGAGTCTTAATTGGAACCTGCTGAGAAAGAGAGACAGAGAGAGTGAAAGAGGAAACCCAGCCCCAGAATGGGAGTGTGTTCCCTGTCTGCTCTTAAGGGAAATTTTGCTTGTTGCAGAGAGATGCATCTGGAAAAACTGTGTGTATCTATTTTTGTACCAAGTGAACCCCCCTCACTACTGTCAGTGGTGAGGATTGAGACTCCTTGATCACTCACCCAGAGGAGGGACGTCACAGCCATTATAATTAATTATAGATTATAATCAGCATAGAGGTTATTTCTTTAATCCTGTCTAGCAATTCATAATCACTACTATTTCTTATCCTTATGCATTTATTACTAATATGGTAGTAAGTATCTATAACTAACTATTGGATTAAACAATATCTCTGAAGCAAATTAAACTTCATTTCCTAAGCAAAATGAGTTTTCAGCTTCTTGCTGATATGGTTAATTTGATTTTTTTCTTTTTTCGGTTTGTTTGACATATTTTTCCATGAGGCTGGTGTAAGTTTACTAAATGCTTTTTTAGCACCAGTTAAGGTAAAGTGATATGTTGCAAGTTAAGTGGAATTCTGACTGCTTTGTAATAATTTGTGTTATTTCTCAGTGAAGGACAACATTGTTTTCAATAATCTGAAGGCTAACATGATGAGACAAAAATGGCTCAGCTGTGGTTCTTCACAATGCAGTTCTCTATATCGTTAAACTGTGATGTGCTATTGGAAAGATGAATAAACATTAGGATCATTGTAGTGTGGAATATAGTGGTTCTGTGAGCTGAAACCAAGACAGTATAACCTCAGGCAGTAGGATGTTTTTATTGCAATGTTCTTTTTTTGCTTCAGTAGTAGTAAAGAGATGTGCTATTCTACAGGATATGCTTAGCTTTCTTAAAACAGTCTGACTATAGTTCAGTGCAATGTTGGAAGGATATTTTAATTTTGGGTATACCCAAGTGCTTTGAGTATAAAAATTCCAGTAGACTTCTTAACAGTGACTGAAAGGGTTTTTTTTTTTTTGATAGTTTGTCTATTCATTTCCAATCTGAAGCAAAGCCCTTCTGCAATTTGTTAGTTAATATTGTGGCAGAGTTGTATGATCTGGTAATTATAATATTATCTGCATACATGATGCTGGATATGTATGGCATATCCCAAGGTGATCTGGTAAAGAACAGGGCAAACATTAGAGGAGCAACTTTTATATGTGTGTAACCGAGTCTCTGAGTCGTACAAACTTCTGTTCAGCAGGTAATTACTAAACCATGAAACTACATTTGTAGAAAATCATCCTCAACTTATTAACTTCTTTATAACAGAATTTGAAAAAATGAGGGCAGCAAAGGTTGTGGAGGTTTCATCAGCAAGAAGAAACAAGTGGAGCAAGTTATAATCTAAGAGGGCAGATAGGTAGCGGAGATGATTACATCTTGCACACTAAAGTAGAATTACTGAGGAATATGGGAGGCATAATATATGAAAGACTAAATGTGTTAAAATTATAACAAACTGAATGTAAAATGAGTATGTATATGATACTGAAACAAAAAAACTTGAATGTATGATATGCTGTTATTGTGTACAAGTTTCAGTTTATATATAATAAGGCTGGAGTGATTTTAAGTATGGCTCAGTGGAAATAATGTGTGATGTCCAATAAAAAGGATAAATAAAAAAATACAAAGTGTAGGAGGTGATTGAATAGTCTCAAAGGTGTACTTCTTATCTAAATATGTTCTGCCTATACACAATACCTTTGTCCATACTTAAGATTTTATTGTTAAGATAGCAAACCAGTAATTGTTGAAGATTTAGGTCTGAAACTATGATGCTTGTTTTGTGTATATGCCATGTTTTTGAATACCTTTGTTATTTATTTGGCTAGTGCACTTTTCTGAGTGGATTGAACCTTTGGAGGAATAGTGATGGAGGATGATGCCTGGCAGTGAGCACAGATGAATAATGTTATGAGCTGTTAAAGAGCTGCTCCGTGTAGTCCAAGGTTTTATTCCCTCAACCTCCATTTGTGTACTCAAATATACTGAGCAATCCATTTAATCAGACAGTGCAGTTTGGAAATTGGGCTACACCTCTTAACGTTCTCGTACGCTGCATGCATAATAGCTGCCTATGAACCCGAAACGGTGAGCTTACAGCTAGGGGTGGGGGTTGTGGTGATAGCACAGCTGAATGTATAGGCAAGTGGCTTTGGAAAGCACTTAAGTTCCTACTTCTGTGAACGTGTACGTCATTTATATCGCTAAACGTTTGTCTAGGATTTATTCTGACCAATTTGGTATTTATGGTGCAGTTTTGAAGTAGAGTGAAAGAACCTATAGCAATCTATGGAGTTGAGTCATGGGTGTGGTTATTGTTATACTGTTAAAAACTAGTGCACTTGGCAGGATATAGAGGCTTTAGTACCTTGTAGTAAATATAAAATGTGTTTGTTGGCTCAGGTGGATTTTGTAAAAACGTTATTATTATGATCTGCGTAACTCCATCTCGATATTTTCTGCATCTAGGATGAAGGAAGTTAGTGTGGTTACGTTTTCTGCATTTTTGTTTATGTGTTTTGTAAGGGTTATTGGGCGGGATTACACATCTATTGCAGGGCATTTTGCATTTTTTGTTAACATATGAAGTTAAGTAACTGTATCACAGATCAGCGAGATTTACGGTTATTAATTAATTATTTGCACTGCATTGCAGCTGTAACTTACCTTTTCTTTTTAAGCCCCCCGTAACAGTAAATCTTACAGTTTCCACTTTCGGAGATCAGGTGTTAACTACATACAGTTTTATCTTATCTGACTTACAAATGAGTATTGCCAACTCTTAAAGTGCTTATATTTTAGGATATTTATTAGCTATTTATTAGCTAGTTATTATTTCTTCCTTGCAAGTTGCACAGGTCAGTGGATATGCGAAAAAGCCATACAACTGCCTCCAATAAATATCTCTGTTTCGTTTTTGTCCAGATTATTTGATATTACGCTCAATTATTTGGTTCATAAAGTTACATACTGTTGCGGTGAAAAAAACAGATACATAGATTGCTGCAATGGCGCATGAATTCAAAACAAATTAATATGAAATGCATTACACCGTGCTGTTTCCGTTTTCATTGCAGTCGGTTATCTTTGTACAATAAATTACTCTTTTATAATTGCAAATTCAAAGAAAAAATCTCTCAGTAACACAAACTGCTGCGCAAGGTGCAGCTTTGCCATTTAAAAACAGGTACCCGCCTGGGAAATGACTTTAATTGGTCATTCATCTGTATTGAAGTGTATTTCCTGTTTCTCAGGGACACTGCACAAAAACAGGTCTGTAGGCTGAAGAGTATTATCTTCTCAAGTTTTATAGGGAGAATCCATCTTCCGTGGGTGATGTATAAAGGATAAGCAGCAGGCGTGGGCAAGGCATGGAAATAACCGTTTAGGGTCCCTTCAACACAGTCTGGAGAGTCAGAAGGAGCTGTTCCCTTTTCCAGGTTTTGCCAAGGCCCCTACTTCCCGAACAGATTACAGTTCTTAGCCTGACTGCCTTCTTGCTCATCGGTCACACAGTGGATACCCCCCCCCCCCCTCCACCTTGTAAAGCACTCCGTTCCACGGGAATCCATTGCCATGTGAGAGTGGCAGTCTCCACGTTCCAGGTTTTCAATCCTGCTTGACACCTCTTGAGATCAATGGATGCATGGATCTCAGTGACAGCGGCTCACACATAGTGCTGCTGGACAGATCCTTCAGTAACAAGTGACAGCACCCAGTCTAAGCTCCCGGGGAAGAGGAACGGGCACACAGGAACACTGGGAAACGCATGCAGGGCACCAGCTTGGATTTGTAAAACGCGGACCCTTTTACCAGTTCAGGACTCACTGGTTTTGCTTAAATTTACTTTACGTGTTGGGAATATGTATATTCATTCAGGTGCCATGCAGCCGAGTTAGTTGTTTCGTAGCATTCGTTGAGGGGTTGGATAATCTATTATTTAATGCAAGTTGGTCTTGGAAAGGGGATCTATCTTGCCTTCGGAGAACACTGGATACGGGAGTCCGGCGTGGTTGTCTACAGGACTCGTTCTCCAGGTGTTTACTGAAATATGGAGAGTGCTCTTGGATTTTTGGGGCGACAGAAGCTGGCTTTTATAACAATCCTTGGATTTTCTTTGCTCCACTGTGATGGTCAAGCTTCCGGTAAGTCGGGGGCTTTATTACCCGCACATAATTCTTCTCTTTATGTGTTCTTTCTGCAAATCATTTTATTCCATTTCTACTGTAGACAGCTATTCATTTTTGTTAAGTTTCCTAAAGGGTAATTAACAACCCTAATGGCTGTGCTTTCTTCACGGTTAATCATTTTGTTTATCTTTAGCACTTTTGCATTGGTTTGTGGTGGTAGAAACCTTTAGGATTTACGGATTGCATTGATACTATTTTTTTATTCTGTTTGCTCACCTTTCTGTTTTCAGTGGTGTGCATTTGTTTAAGTAGTAAGTATGAAATTAAATTTGCTGCCTGTAGCAGTAGTTGTGAATTGGGCTTGTTGTACCTTTCTCCTCCTTCCAAGAATGTGGCATATTTTGTGAACGGCAGTCTGAAATAGTTTTAAAAACATGCGAAAAAGGTGGCTCAGAAGGTCACCGTGTATAGGAAAATGAAGTAGACTGGTAAATAACGCTGTTGAATGTATTGGTTTCGTGTTTTTTTTGCACCGTGGCGAACAGGTATGTTACAAGCTCTCATTTATTCATTCTGGCATTTTTTTAACGCGCAATAAATTTAAAGTGTATTGAGAGATGAGGAATGCTAGTGCTTGGAGCGTAGAAGAGCCAAGAAATCAAACTCAAAGTGCCCCCCAGCCTTTTAACCCCTTTTGATTTTAATACAGGCGTCAAACAGATTCAGCGCTTGCATCACCACCAGATATTGATCAGTGCACGTTTATAGTCCTGTGCTACAGGATAGCAGGCATCTCCGTTAGGCCATCATTACTATGCTGATCACGGCAGCTTCATTGGCAGTAAATCAGTGTGTGTGTGTGTGTGTGTGTGTGTGTGTGTGTGTGCGCGCGCGCGCGCGCGTGTGGTGGAACTCATTTTTTACACATTTCGGTAGCTCTTAAAACCGCTTCTGTACGTGTGTGTGCCCCTGTCATGGGGGGAGCTGTTTCATAGAAGAGGTCAGATCACCTTTTGTTTTCTCTACAGACCTGTTACCACCCCTTTTAATAGCCCCATCCTCCCACCCACTGAATAGTTTGTGCTGCTCTGGTCGCTTTCCCCTGAAGTAAACATCTGGCTTGTCCCAGCCTTGTTTGCCTCATTGTCGCTTATCCATTCATTCTGTTGTAATGGCTAGGAAGCAGTGCGGAGCTTTGAGCTTGCAGTGCATTTAGACCAATTCCTGAACTTGAATTGCATTATGATTAATATGATGCATCGGCTTTTTCAGTCCACATTTAATAGCAACTAACAGAATTATTAAATGAGTTCAAAAGTTATTTTGTTTTTCTCGTTCAACCTTTGGATCTTGAATGTTGCTGTGCCCAAGGTGCTCCCCTCTGAAATCATGACTTTTAGTCTATTTACCAAAATAAGTATGGAAATGTCAGGAGTATCAGAAAAGTTTTGGCCTTAGCTCTCAGCTTCTCGTTACAGTCGTCGCATTAATAATATAATTCGAGCTTTCGTAACTTTTAAACACCACAACCAGTGTTGCTGACTGTGTCAGTTTATTTTATTTAGGAACACGTTTTAAACAGGGTGAGAAAGCTGCACTTTCTCTCCCACAGCAGAATAGTATTGCTTTTTTTAGCAACGCTCATTTCATATTTCACTGGCTTTCAGAAATGCTCTCGGTTTTCTGACTTTACAATTTGTATTGCCACGTTGAAAATATTGCGCCCATTGAACAAAATTTGGGCATGGGTTTCTTTTTCTCAGAACTGAAGATATCTAAATAAAGTGTCCGTTAACCTTTAATAAACTTTCTGAAGTGTGTGTGTCTGTCTGTCTGTCTCTCTCTCTATATATAGACACACACAGATCTCTGTAGTTATCTGTCCTTGATTTTTCCCAAACTTTCTATCCCTTTCTTGAGGCCAGATGAGAAGTGGGTGTTGAAAGAATCTGGTAGCTAAACCGGTCAGTTTTCTAATTTACCAATAGGCGGTGCGCTTGTAAATAATGACGGGGCCATATCGGTCACTAAACGAAATGCATGCACAAAACAGGGTCACCGGGCAAGAATGAACAAGGGGGACTACAGGCTAGTTGTGAAGCTTACCTGCTGCAATGGACAACCGAAATTTCAGGTATTTCTTTTAAAACTGTGTAAGGAATCCCCTTATATTAAAAATATAGTGAAAACAAAACGAAAATCCAGGTGCCTCATTGGCACGATGTTCATGTGTGTCCGGGAATCAAGATTCGTTCTTTAAATGCCAGTCCTTGACTAAGGTCAGTCTGAACGAGAACAATCTGTCAGTATTAGGGAGCGCACCTTCTTTTCAAATGCCTAAAATGGGTATTTTTATGGAAACGAGATATTCTGCAGGAGGAGAAACCTTACCAACGAGAGGTATTCTGCAGGAGTTACCTTACCAGCAATGAATTATTGCGAAGGATTTCTGCAAAAATGAAGCACTCTCTTGTAGAACTTGAGTTGTTCCTATTTCACATAACAATGTGTTTCAGATACATACAGATTATTTGTTTTACACAGGTATTAGAGAGAACTTATGATACATTTCTGTCCAAAAAATCAGGACATTTGTCATTTTTTTCCATGATGTAACTGCCCTTCTAGAAGTTATCTAGGCAGGGTAGCTGTCAAAGCTGACTTTAAACACAGTAGTACCTTTTTAAACTGATTTAAAGGATAAAGGAAATTGAAATAGAAGGATGTTTGACCCAGCAGGGTAGGATTGGATATGTTTTGCAGTTTTCACTTCTCTGTATGTGTTCAAGTCTAGGATGAGGTTACATATTTAGAAAATGTTCACTTCTTTATCAGTGTTTCAGCCAATAGGCTGAGTTTGCACATATTAATCAGTTTTCACTTCTGTGTCTGTCAATAAGACAGAGTGCATTCCAATCAATTTCTGAACTATGTCTATCGCTCTGTCTCTCTCTTTCTGAGCATTGGAATGACAGCAAAATGAAAAGGCACAATAGACTTTCTTTGTCTTGAGCAACGTTACACAGTTCACCCACCAGGATTCAAAGACATTCTCAGGCAACCTGCAAGATAGAGTCTGCCCAAGGTTTCCAAAAGACTAAACATAAGAAAATGGATTTGTTACAGCATCTAAATCAAACATAGAGTTTGGTGGCTGAGAGAACATCAAGGAGGGTTTTTAAGGTGTTGCCAACACCCATATATTTGTGGAAGCAGTGGCTTTGGAGAAGGTACATAACAGCTGAGTGCTTGAGCAATAACCTCCAAACTTTAAGGGAGCCTGAGAGTTATGAGCACTGCTTCTACTACATATTTTCTGTTTCTTTTCAGTTAGGGTTTTAGCATGGTATCAGCTTGGAATACTTGTTTTGTTTATTTTTTATCAGGAATCAATGCATCTTATCAAAAGCTGGCTTAGAGCAACTAAGGTGCATACGAATAGCAATGCTGACTCAACTCGTCTTCCAGGCTTTCACACCAGTAGTCTGAGCTGTAGCTAAAGTAAGCAGAAAAACATAGAAATTAAATAGGTTAAGTGTCACTGAAGAAATGCAAGCAAAATCTTGCCATGCATTGACTGTGGTGGCATCTATTACTCTTATTTATTTAATATTTGTTTACCATAAGAGTCCAAATAGGATAGAACCTATTTTCAGTGGAGGCCCAGGGAGAAATGCTCCAGATGCATGTCTTTATAGAAAACTGTATATTTTTAATGATGTATTCAGATATAGTTAAACTGAAGTGACAAAACGTACTTGAACATGATGTTCTTGTGTGAACTTTTCTTAATCTAACATATCAGCTTTGGAATGAAATCAAACTCTCTGTGGTTCCATTACTTCTTGGGCAAAATAATATTTTTTTAAATATCTGGAAGTCCAGATTGCTTTTACCTTGTGTAAGTGCTCTTTCATTGCAACACTAAGCATGTTGTTTTAAAGGAAAACTGTATCCTAACCACAATGCTACTTTTCACCAGAGTGGAATCTCCTCCCTACAGAATGAACCCAGTTGTTGCCTTCCTCATTGTAAGCCATGTACTGGGCTGAATGAAATCTTTCAATGATTTCTTTATGGATTTGTCTTTCTTGCTCTTGCATCTGAGAATCATGGAAAATGCAAGTCAACTAGTTTCAGTGAGCATTTACGCCTTGCCCACCCTTAGATTTCACCTCCTTTTCCAAGAGGTGACAGGCCAGTCATACCAGGGGTGAATTTGTGGATACCCATCAAGTTATTTAACACATTTTTGAAGGTAGAATGTGTGTCACATTGCTTAATTTTGAATGGAAGTTTGCTTCAGAGAAGGGGTAGGAGCTGCATGTTTAAAGTATCTCTCCATTATATTTGTTTTATTTGCTGAAGCAGGTTTTGATCACTGATTCTAATTTTAGTGATACTGTTTGATTAATGGAGAAATAAAAGGTCTTGGACTACTGGATCGCCAGAGCTAAAAAGGAAAGATGCATATTACCCTAAGGATCAATAGGATACTGACTACAGGGACAGTGCTTCCATCATCACCTGGCATCTTTTTTTTTTCTAAGCCTGTGGTCTTTTTACTTAGGAACCCTTGCTGTCAATGTTTTTTTTTTTGCCAAGAAAAATGCACATAGTCTTGTAGCTGCAGCTCATTTTTGTTATTTCAGATCCACAATGGTCATAAAGTGATTCATGATAAACATTCACAGATTCTTTACTGGATACTGTCATTTACAGCTGCATTCTTTCCCTACTGTGAGGTCAGAAATCTATTAAGCCTTTTGGAGTCTGAAGGAGAAAAACTGATAATCACTGACAACAACTTTACTAATTACTGGAGCTTTGCAAGGCTGGGGATATGGTACTCAGGGAAAGGAAGAGTTCCTGACTTTATGGCCTAAAATTCACAAAATATCACTTCAAAAACATGCTATATTAGTTGTTTATTTATATTTCTGCAAGCAAATGTCATTGCAAATCAGGCACTGACACTTTTATTTATTTTATTTTATTTATTTTATTGACATTTGTTAATGGGTTAGTCCAACTGGGCTAATAGCCCATTTTCAGTGGAGACCCGAGGAGAAAAGCTCCAGGTTACAAAAAAATAATGCAATAAACACAGGATTCACAAACTTAACAATATTTCTCACTACCTCCATTCAAAGTGAACGGAGTTGTGATCTGACTGGAGAAACTATGGTGAATTAAGCTCATCCAGTGTGCCTTCCGAGTGCATTACAGACAAAATGTAGCATTGCAAGAAAACAAGATCATTTCAGTATGTCTGCCTCCATTAAAGCATCAAGGATTAGAAAAAATGGAAAACAAATAAAAACTACTTATTGTGCTTCATACAGGATTTGATTTTGTAGAACAATATAACAGGATAACAATATATGGGCTTATTCTGCTTGTAACTGTTACTTTAATGCAGTCAGTGTTCTATTTTCTTTGTCATTTATTTGGGTTCTTCCTATATTCCTTCCACCTCTTCTTTTTTCTTCTTCCTTTTCTTCCATCTTTACTTTATTGCATCAGTTTTTTCCTCCATATTTATCTCCATCTGTGTATATCACCAATGCCTTTAGTTGCTTATATTTTTCATACATTCTCTAATGTAGAATACACACACATGAATCCTTCACTCATTCACATGTCTAACATCTGTGTCAAGCATAGTTTTATTTTTGACTCTTGTACTATATGCCACTTTTAATTTTATTAAAAAGCAGCCCAGAGGTGAATATAGCTCTGAAGATGTGGTTTTGTCACTACTTTAGAGTCTTGTTAATTTTCTTTTGTTGTTTCCCATATCTTTTTTACCTTTTCCCCATTATCTGTCTTCAGCAATATGTATCTGAGTATTCAGCAAGCATAAACACCATCGCTTTTCATAGGTAATTGCTAGTCATGATGTCATGGAGGCCATTGAGGACAACAGCCCAGTTTCTCAATTGCCCCAAAACATATGGTTAAAATACTTGCTCAGGCCACACAGTAGGCAAACAAAGGCTGGCGGAATAAAACATTGCACCATAAGAACAGCTTATTGAGAGCTTATAGCCTTAATCATCAGTAGTAACTGTTAACAGAAAATTGCTGAAGTCACTTAAAAACTGACAGATGAAGATTGCCATTTTAGCCAAGAGCAATTTTAGTTGTATTGTTTTCCTGACATTGATGACTATTTCACAAATATGATCTTTTTTGACAAAAGTCTGTGTTCTTGCTCTTTGAGTTTCTGTAAGCCCTTTGTCGTTTTATCCACATTACTACCAACACCACTGCCCATCGTCCATTTCATACCGACATTACATGTGAAGAAGTTGTACTCTAGCAGCAATGCTGGACTCACTTCCGATGTTTCCCCAGCTTTCAGTTTAGAAGTCATGGATGTCCTTATTTCTCCATAGTTATTTATGTTAATGAAGCAGCAAAACAGTGTGCAATTACTGTTGGACTGTAACGTATTAAGTGATACTCTGTCAATATCTTTATTCTGTGTGTGTGAGTGTGTGTGTGTGTGTGTGTGTGTGTGTGTGTGTGTGTGTGTGTGTGTGTGTGTGCATATGTGTGTGATTGTGTGTACACTTACAATCTCTCAGCATCTGCCATGTGCAAGACACATTTTATATACACTGGAGGGATATACATAGTAATTCAGAACAATGACTCAGAATTACAGATGCATTATGTACTGAGGTAAAACTTCTTTCAGCAGTGAACAAGCTAGCTTTTAACAATGCAAAATGTCTAATGTTGAAAGAATAATTAATATCACATACAGCTGCTGCTCAACACTCTATTTTCATTTTCTCCCACATATCCATTCACATTTCTGTTTTAATTAGGTGTTATATTATCTGCAAGTATACTGATTCAGTCCTTTTGTGAACATAAAGCCGAATTGAAAAACACATGTATTAAGGCATGTCTCACAATTCCAGTTGCTCATTTATTGATTGTCTGAAATGACTGAGAGTGTGACAGCACTTTCACAAAGCACTGCTTCCTTGTTTAGAAATACTTACTATCAGGGGTGGCTTGTGCTATTGGACCTCAGGACTGCAGTTCCCCCAGCTGTAAAAGAAAGAAAGAAAATGAAAAAATATGAAGAAAGAAAATAAAACAAAAACTAACAAAAATCGCAGACCTTTGCGCATGTGCACTCGCGGCATTTCTGACCCAGACTGCTGTTGAACCAGTCCGGAGCATGCACAGAGCTCCGGACTGATTCAGCAGCAGTCCGGATTAGAAACACAGCAGTCAAGAGCATCCCAGAAGTCTCTGCAGTTAGTTATAACTGCATAGACTGAGAAAGGGATCAGACTGCAACGTCCGCAGGCTGGCCTCGCAGGAAGGACTTATCGGGGACACAGGAAGGAAGGACTTATCGGGGACGTACTTTGGAGCTATACAGCAATGGAGGACTTCACCACGAGATCGGGGACTAATCCATCTTCTGTTTGCTCTTCTGCCACTTTTTACAATGCATTCAGAATACTTTTTGGTAACCTAGTTTTATTTCCATTTATTTGTAATTAATTTGAGCTTTGGGCTCATTGCAAAATTTCTGTTTGCATTAGTTTGTAATTCTGCTGATTCTGGTGTAAATTGCTTTGATTGCTGCAATGCTTGTTGCAATAATTGTGGTCCCTGCTGTTGTGTCTGCAGTCAGTGAAATTAAGAATATGATGTAAAAAAGAAACAAGCTTGGTGTTCCTGTACTTAAAAGGCAGCTTTCTTCACATCTGCATTGGTGAAACATTAGCCTTACCAGTAGTCCAAGCCTTGTAATGAATTTTAAATGTGCCTATTGCCATGCTATGGCATCTGACAGAGACATGCTTTTTTCTGATATATTGTAGGAGATTTCATTTTCCTGCTTCTGTAAAAATTATACTTTTGAATGTGTTCATCTTTATAATTATGTACTAAATTGATGTGGTTGTGCGTGCTAATGCAATGGTGGAGAACATTTTTCTAGAATACGTTGTGAAGAGATAAGCATTTTGCTGGCTTTATGAATGTTAGAGCTTAATGTACTAAATGACACGAGTCATTATGCTTTTACAGAATGTGAGAAGGTGTTTTTCCCTGAATAATTTAAAGGTTTCAGAAATAATGTTCATTTTATCTCCACTTGTTTCATGTGTGCATTTTTTGTGATTTACTCAGGTTTTGACTGTATTTTAAAAGCAGGCATGTCTTAAGTGATACATTATTGTAATTAATTGAATCATCAAATTTAGAATCACCCTAGTACTCAGGATGCTAAATAGGAAAAAAGCAAATACGATTGTGACAAACCGGAGTGAAGATAAGACTCCAGAGCCTTGGTTGTTGAACTTCAATATAGAAACATTTGTAATTCATTAAAAAGATTAGACTAATGTGGGAAAGATAATGACAAAGTTGAGAGACATTAAAAGAATGGATTATGCTGTGTGGGAGGAAGTGATCATGGAGAAGTTAGGAGGCTGAGAACAAATCAATAGAAAATAAGTTAAGGGATGGGTAAGTGATGGAGTCCTCAGGGCTATGGACAAGGAAGCAAAGAAGAGACATCTGTCTATCCACAATTCCTTTTTCCATTTTTGCATAGGGGGTCAGGGTGTCACTTCAACAGTGACAGTCATCAAGATCCAAGGTTTACATTACCATGTGGCTAACCCGGACATGGCTGTTCTTCCATACCACACACTTGCATGCATGCTAACACCTATGGCCAATTTATAGTGTCCAGTCCAGATACCACATGTCTTTGGAATGTGGATGGAAATCGGAGCACCAGAAAGAAACCCACAAAAACACAGGGAGGGCATGCAGACTCCACACAGAAGGTACCCCAGCCAAGAATGGAATGTGGGATCTTCTTGTTGTGAGGCAACAACATTATCTGCTGTGCCACTGGAGCAAAGAAGAAAGAGTATAGCAAAACAAGTGAAGAAAGTCAGTGTGGCTAAACTGGTTATATGAACTAGCTTTAGGGCATAAAATAAGCCCTACAGGTGGTGGAAAGGAGCTAAGGGGTGGTGGGAGGGACACAGTACAGAAAAGATAGGGGGAAAAACAAATATGGGAAGAGAAGCAAACATAGAATTGTTGTTTTGTTGCACTTTACATCTTTAGCAATTGTGAAGTCTGAAATGGATTTTAAAGGGGAAATTTTTAGTAATGTGTTGGAAGCTAAGTAATTATTTTGGCAATGGCATTTGCTGCCATTATTCCACTTTGTATAAATGGCACAGTTAGATTAAAGAGTATTTAAGAAAGTTAAAATGATTTTTGCCTGTGTTTTTCTGATCACATGTTGTACGTGTCAATAGTATAGTGTTTAGAGCATCTGCCTATCAAACAAGCAAACACGGTTCAAGCCCAACAATAGCACATATCATTTAGGGGTTGGGAGGGTGGCCTAATGGTTAAGGAGTTTGCCTTACAAACACAAGGTGCAAGGTTTGAGTCTTACAAGGGATAATTGGCTAGGCTTAAAATGGCTCACAAGGGCAGTTAGCTTAGTACTAACCTATGAACGTGTTGCATGCCTGAAGTGATTTAAAAAGTAGAGAGTTTGACTTTAACTTTTTCTCTGATAATGTTCATGAATAAAAAAGATGAAAAGCACTCAAATAAGCAGTGCGTTTGGTGCTTCTGCAACAATATTTATTTATTTGTGTTTGTTTTTGCCTTACAAACACAAGGTGCAAGGTTTGAGTCTTACAAGGGATAATTGGCTAGGCTTAAAATGGCTCACAAGGGCAGTTAGCTTAGTACTAACCTATGAACGTGTTGCATGCCTGGAGTGATTTAAAAAGTAGAGAGTTTGACTTTAACTTTTTCTCTGATAATGTTCATGAATAAAAAAGATGAAAAGCACTCAAATAAGCAGTGCGTTTGGTGCTTCTGCAACAATATTTATTTATTTGTGTTTGTTTTTCTTTACTTTATCCCATGACATCCAATGTCCACATTCGCTTATTGATTCATGCAAGTTCATTCGATTATCTTTCTAAGTTTATAAGAGCAATATTTAAAAACTGTCCTTATTTTTTGGCCTTTGTCCCACTTCTATGTATGGCATTGCCCATATTTCTTGCTCTGAGGTTGAGAGGTATGACAAATGTGTCAGGGACATCACAGTCAGCCAGAGACATTTCAAATTGTGACATACTTGTTGCACCCCACTCCCCCATGTAGTGACTCTGGATGTGTCCAAGCAAGGCAAGCAGCAGTAACGCAGTGTAAGTGTGCAGAGTATTCCCTCATCCAAAGCAGACACAAATATGACAGTGGCTTTTCATCTGTCCTTGATTTTGCAGAATGTTCTGGTTTTCTGTCATATTTTTATACTGTTGATTTACGCTTCTTATTATTCAGAAAATGCATGCTGTCGCAGTGCCTTGTTGCTTTGTGTTTAAGTAGCAATGCTTTAATGATCATCGGGTAAGCTTGTCTGAGATTGTAAGATGCAAGTAACCTTTAATAATCATACTGTTAAATAATTACCAACACTGAAAGCCTTTTTGTTGTTGCCATGCAGAGAATATTTACTTAACTAGATAATGTACAAGCCTTAGGTATTGAAATGCATATAACAGTATTTGTAATAAAGGACAGGATTACAGTATTTTCAGAAGCTCATTACATTTATTGGAGATTTGCAGTTATCTTTGCAGGCTTTACCCATAAACTAAACAGAATGCCAATCTATCATGTGTGGTCCATAACCTGTGCAGTAATCCTTTAAGCAATTTATCTTGAGCTTGTTTCTTGTTTGCTGTTCATTTTTTACTTTGATCATGTTTCCCCCATGAAACAAGTAGATAGTTGTTGCCAGACAGCAGGTCTTTTTTGGATAAGAAACATTTTTACAAGTGGGGGTATCACAGAGATTTCTACTTTCAGCATGTTACTTGGTACTTTTATAAAGCTGAATATAAGTTATAATTAGAACTGCAGTGCAAGGAGAAGCTTGTTTTTTTTAATACTTGATTTTGACTAGTATTCCAGTAATGTATTTAAAAAGTATTTTTTTTTCATGCCTCACAACCTTTTTGTTTCCATCTAGATATTAAGTAAGCTGTCATGTAGCCAATGCATTGAAATATTTTTTCTTCTACACTTCATTTTGTCTTGATTGGACTCTCGTAATGATGGTTTGACACCCAGGGCAGCGTATTTAATTAAAGTTCCAGTTGTTCTGTTTTTGAGCATAGCTCCACCCCTTTCCAGTTGACTCCACATCTTCCCATTGGCCCCACCCATTCAGTTGTCTCCTGCAGCTGCCCTTTAATTTGAAGTCACCAGCCGCCACTGCTTACTATGAATGAGAATGTGCGACCTTCTAGGTGAATCTAATGCACTCTGTGACAAAGTTTGGATACCGCACAAAGCTAGATGCTTCAGACGTTAATTATTCTGTAAAACTAAAAAATATAGGGACTAAACAGTATTCATACATTTATGTGTTATTAATGTCTGTATGCAAAAAGTGAAAAATCAGGTACTTCTTTAATGACGGATCATTGACCAAGAGATTTTGTTTTTTTTTTTTCTTGACCAAAGCCTGTCATGGACTTGAAAATAATTTTATTAATTTGCAAACATCAAATATGGTATGATTGTTTAGGATGATTCATGCCTCTGAACTTCTTAGTGCAAGAATTCTGGACAAAACCAAAATTATGGAGACACAAAGGACCAACATCAGTGATATGTTTAAAGTATTGTTTCTATAAACCTAGAAAGTTTGTAGAATAACAGGTTTTCCATTAAAATACATTTTTTTCTGAAGGATATATTGTTCCTTAGTGACTTCACTCCTCAGTTATTTGCCAGAAAACCACAGCTTTTACGAGGACATGTCCAAAAAATATGAGGCAAAAATCTGGACAGGTAAAATGCATGGCAAAAATGAATTAAACACTTTCAAATAATGATTATTATTTTTATCTTGTTATAAAACAATTTTGCAAAGAATTATCTTAAAATTTCAGTTAGCATCTTTAGGCAAGAGACTGTAAATAGTTTTCTCATTTTGAGTTATATGTTATACATGCACAGAAGATATTTCAAGGAAAAAGTTAAGCATGGTGGTTGAAAAGGTTAAAAGTAAACAAAACTCCATCATTTTTTTCAAAGTGTATAGGCCCGCATAAGACCTAAGGTGAAGGTTCTAGTAACATTTATTTTCCCCCTCTCTTCTATCTGCTGCTTTATCAATTCTCACTTGTCATATCTTAATACTGCAGTCACATTTAATTTATCTTAACTGTTTATATGCAGAGAATTCACAAAATACTTCTGTCCGTATATCTGCTAACCCTGTCATGTAATTTTTATTTCACTCAGCCTCACTGAACATTGAATGGTATAGACATTTCATAAAACACTCTGACAATTTTATAGTGACCACAGACTGTTTAGGTTATTAACTGTTAAAGAGCTGTAGTCCAGGGTTTGACTCCCTTATCCTTTCTTTATCTGCTGTGTGACTCTGAGAATGTCAGTTAACCAGGCAGTACTCCAGCCTATGCCTGTAAGTGGTCCATCTGGCTCAATGCTCTACCTTGGTTAATGAGTATACACCAGTAAACTCTGTTTATATACCATGTACCTTTTCTCATGTACCTTCTCTGTAATGGTGCCTCACTGTGGACTGGATGACTGGGTGAATAATCCATCTGTGTTATATAAAAATATTTATATTAAAGTCATTTACACAGCCTGTACCAGTGGCATAAAGGGATAAAGTCGTTAATGCAGCCCGGGTGACCCCCGTTCTAATAGTGGCTCAAGTGCTTAATGACACAGGCAGGGAAGATAGACATACCTCTCCTGGAAGAGGGGAAGGAGAATGGGTGGAGCATCCTGCTGCTATCAGCCACTTGTGGAAGTGAGGGGCATTCTAGCACTAGTACAACTGCATACTCCACAATCAGGTTGTTACTGGGTGAGCGCAGTGATATGGAGTAATGTGCAAACACTCCCTCAGCATCAGTATTATCCTTACCCAGAATGTACTGATCTTCATGACTGTCCCAGACATCACTGGAGATAGTCCAAGGAAGAAGGAGGGTTCAGTATAAGCTGTGATTGAGGAGAGAGCTTTAAGGGAAGCCTAAAATATGTCCCAAAAATTAAGGTATTTACAGAGTTATAGATGCGCTTCCTAAACTGTAAGGCCATACCAGTGCACTGCACCTAGTTACATTTCTTTCTATGATTTTTAGGCTGAATTACTAGTAAAATATTTTTATTTTATTTGGTGTTCACAACCTATTCCTTTACTAATAAAAACATGTATTGCTCCTTCCACAGAGAATTACTATGTTTTTTATTAATTTCTAGTGTAATCAGCTGTTAAATGTACAATTAGTCTTTTCTAGGAGCTTGCATTTGTATTTTTTTCACATTTCAAGTATGAGTAACATTTTCGACTAGATATTTATAACATGAAAGTTGGTGACTGTGTAGGTGTTAAGGGTACTCGTTTTGTTTCCTTTTTTCTTAGTTTCAGGGTTAGTAAAATTTCAAGTTCTTAGAGCACACTTTCTTTTTCATCCGTAGCACATGTGTAATACTGTATCTATTTCTTTCTGCTTTTCTTCTTTCTTGTAATCAAGATTGTTAAGAAGTTTACAAAATGTTTGCAGCTATAACCAGCATGTGTACAGAAAAATCACCATCCAATTACAGTTCATAAAGCTTTGGTTACAGTGCAGAGTCAAGTACTATAATACAACAATAATGCTTCTCTTTCTATTAAGATTATTTTCCTCTTGTTACAATTTGCTTTATTTGCCCTTAAGATTTAGTGCCATTGATCATATACATATAGATTTAATGCCATTAATAGACTCTGGATGAGTGCCCACATCTTTGCTTGCGTACATGCTTATGTGTAATATTTTTGAGATTGCATAATGTTTTACTAGATTTATTTATTTTTTTATATCATTTATTTACTTCTCTTTGTTGACCAGGTTAGTTCCACTAGGCTATTAGTCTTTTTTTCAGGGAAGACTTAATGTGGTGTTTATACTACTAGGGGAAATTTGGCCTGGGCATCAGGGAACCTCTCCTACTCTTTTCAATAGATGCTTTGAGATCAAGTAGATGGGGGCTTGGTTTAACATCTCATCCAAAGGATGATGCATTCAGGAGTGCCACACCTCCATTATACTGTACTGCAGTATTAGCAATCAATCTACATGGTGTGGGAATTGAACCCACAACCATCTGCACCAAAGGTGAGTGTGCTACCTGTTGTTCCAGTGACACTGCACAGTCATCTCTAATGGTATATCTTTATTTGCTTATACCTACTTAAAGAATTGATAAGATTGTACTATACTGGAATGAAGTAGAATGAGACTGGAATGAATATCCTAATCTGTTAGTTACCCAGACTTGTACTGAACAGGCGCCCGTCTCTCATTTATGAACCAAGTCTTCTTGTACCTTACTCAATAAAGTTTGCAAACTGTAGTTCAGTTAACAGTGCTTTATTATGTACAGTAAAGATCAACAATGTCCGAATAGCATAATATTCTGTAATGCTGGATAACAGTAACAGTGCTGATAAATATATCCAAAGGTTCTGCATGTATATTCTGATTCCCCTGAATAATATGAACTGAAACAGTCTTTTCCTCCTGAATAATGCTGGGTATTTGAACTGACTTCGGTACTCAGGCTTGAGTGTCTGTACTGCAAAGACCTTTTGCACATAAGTCCAAAAGCCAACTTAAATGACTTAACTGACTGTGTTTGAAGTATTTCCTAATAATACCAAACCCTGTAATGTTTTACATGCCTCTTTGGCCTTGGTTTTCAAGCCTTGTCTTGCATGTGCCTCACAGTGCCTAACTGTCTATTCTTTATGTAGCATTCTGTTGCAAGTACACATATCTTTCCCTTTAAAGTGAAAAACCTCAGTCTAACATCTCCCTCTGTGGTTCCTGATGAAAGTTTACAGGGACCTTCTTTTGTAGTGACTTCATATCTGTATTACTATCTACTGTCATCTGGTTTGAATATATGGGCTTTACACCACCTGACTTATAAACTGAAAATGTGTCGTGATAGATAGCAATGTCCTTTTTGGTATCAGAGGTATATTAGCTAATACTTCCAGTTACGTAATTCAAATAAACAGTCAAAATGTGGCCAACAGGACCAACAAGTAAAACAATATGAAATAGCTCCAGCCAGAAGAGTACACTGAGCTAAAAGGTTTATTCAAAGTATAGCACAACCACTATTCATAAGCACTTTCGTCTCCAAACAAGAGACTTCATCAGATATAATACCCATACTCCCACCTCTTCCTTTTATATACACTATGTCAAAATCACTTTTCAATTAACTGATTAACATAATATTTCTTATGTTAATTGGTTAATTGAAAGGTGATTTTGACACAGTGTATATAAAAGGAAGATGTGGGAGTATGGGTTTTACATCTGATAAAGTCTCTTGCTTGGAGACGAAAGCACTTATGAATAGTGGTTGTGCTATACTTTGAATAAACCTTTTGGCTCAATGTACTCTAGTTATTTCATATTAATTTACGTAATTCCCAAATATCCTTAACAGCTCCATATGCAGTAAATATACCTGCTCCAGTGATTATCTAGATCCATAGTCTTTTTAGAGTCTTTAAATCTAAGTTCTGATGTATGTGTGATGAATCTAAAACCTGCACTTTATTCTGAAAATCAGTGTCTCTTAATTCTGTGATTTCTATTTTGCACTGCAGTATTAGCAATCAATTTACCTGGTATGAAAATTGAACCCACAACCATCTGCACCAAAGTTGAGTGTGCTACCTGTTGCTCCACTTACACTGCACAGTCATCTCCCATTATATATATTTATTTGCTTATACCTACTGATTCGCAGTTCATTAGTTTGATCAGTATCAGATAACACTGATACTGAAATGAAAAACAAAAGGCCAACTATTGATTGTGTTTTGTTATTTTTAATTTATAGTTACTGAATGCCATTCTCTCTGGGGCACAGTAAACATGACCATGCTATGCTTTGCTAAATCTTATTGATGAACAAACAAGTACATGCTTTCAAAAATGTTACACTTTTAGTTTCTTCTTTTGGCTGTAGTTTATTTGTACAGATATTTGTTGTCCTTCATCTTTACTATTCCCTTTGCATTCATATTTAATACGTTTAATAGTGACACCACAGAAAAGACTAGACCAAAATGTGTGCAGCCCATAAATATTGCATGAACACAGTTGTTGAAAAGTGGCCCAAGGAACTATTTTCTGCATTTCCTGGTTTCACAGAGCCATATGTTATTAGGGTCTCCAGTTTATCATACAACTGTGTATGCCTTTTAAATTGCCCATAGAAAATGTATTACTTTTTTCTGCAGTCAAGTTCCCCACTGTTATGTATATGAATATATCATGGGTTGCATTTGATCCTGGAGTCTAGAATAGCTTCTTATCAAATTATTGTAGGAAGATTTTTAGATAAACAGATGCTGACAACCACAACTCAGTAAGGGACAATTCATTACAACGTATGCTGTTTTCTTGAAAGAAGTGTTCACAGACCACAACATGTTATTAAGAATTCTTAGATTATTATTTGCCCTGTGGTGGATCATGTTTTGAAATTATTGTATTAGTTGAAAAACAGTATACTCCATTGAAGTGATTTCACAATTAGTATACATTAGATTGCAGTACATGTTGCAGTCAGTATACAAAACTGGAAGACACATATTGTTTAGTGACTGTATTGTACCAAGTTATGAACTGGAAGGTTTATTATTATTAAAGTTGCAAACCATATTACACCGAGTAAAATGGATTGAGTTTGTATAGACTTACATAAACTGCTACACAATAAATCAGCAGCCAAGACTAAGGTTCTCAGAAAAAATAACCAGAAACAAGGGTCAGAAAAGTAACACAGAAAGGCAACTCTGATTCTGTAACTATTAAAACATTTAAAGCTTGCAAAGAAAAATGCAAAATTGAATAATTACCATATTGCAAAACAATGGTTGTGTATATTGTCATTACCTGAATTTATGTTTTTGAGCTGGGAAAATAACTACCATTTGAATAGTCAACCGAGCATTGTTAAAGACAGTTTAGTTTATGGTGTTTTTATTGTAAATATCTTTCATGCTATTTTCCTGCAAGTTTGCTTAATGGTATTTTACAGTATAAATATACCTTTATTATATTTTCTCTTTGTTTAGTTTCTCCAAGCTGTTTAAATTTTTAATACCATGTCATTAGACCCTGTTCTTATATCAGGGTATAATTAAAGTTAATGAAATCAGTATAACTTCAGTCTTTGATGTTTGCCAAGAAGGATCTTCTCAGTACCCACAATGCATCATGTTATGTAATGTTATGTTTCAAATTATGCTGAACTGTTGACTAATGATGAGTTATAGTGCAAAACGTTTTTATCAGCTACTCTGTTTTGTGATGCTTTGGATAATGTTGACTAGAAATATACATCTTACATTTCATAAAAGTTGATCTGTGTTGTCCTTTCCAGCTTTCACAGGTCTTGTGGTGAAAAGGCTATTCAGTGGTCATTAGCTGCTAGCATTGTGTAAGACCTGTAGTTTTCAATTATTCATGAAACATTTGTTAAATTATCTATAATTGTGAATTCCTACAAATGTAGAAATGATTTCTGACAAAAGCAACTATTAAGATATCGAACTGGATATCATGTGTAAAGTAAAGTAGAACAATATCAATATGTTTGAAGGGTGAGAGGGATGTTTCTACCCATGTGAAAAAAGCCAGAATATATTTCCAGGAGAACTGTAATGCCAGGTAGGAAACATTCAGGTGAATTAGGCAAGTGGTACAAAGAAGAAGAAATAGCCTGTTGAAAAGAAGCACTGGCATATAGATAAGCAAATAAACAAACAGACAAGGAAAGAAACAAAACACACAACAAAAATAAACAAAGAAACAAGCCAACCAACAAATTAATCAAACAAACAAATAAAAATTCCCTGAAAGTGCCTGAATTCCTGTTTCTTGTAGAGCTATATTAGTTTCATTAAATACATATTGTTTTAGACTGTCTAAGCCTGACTTGGAGAACTGCTTTCATTCTTTTGGGAAATCCTCAGTAGACAACAACAATGAAATGGTTATTCTTCTCTAATAAATACAAATACATATGAACGTTGGTGTCAGAAATGGACTCGGATATTTTCTCCAGAAACAGTTTTAGATATTGTTGTCCATTTTCTTTTATTTAGCTGTCAAGTCTTGTTGTCATAATTGTGTTTCAAATGTTGCCATTTTATCACTTCAGGTCAACATCATTTTGTACTCATTTTGTAGTAATTATTTCATTTGATTACACAAGTCATATTTACAATGACTAAATTTATGTAGACTTTTTGTTTAATTTTATTTATAGAGCTAAAAAAAAAAATAGCCCCACAGTTTGTGTAAACTGGGGAAACATGACATGGTGTATGGTCTTTCATCTGAAAAGATTACAATGCTTAGTATGATGACTGCCTGAAATGCTAGTAATGAACTATCCATTTATCTATCCATCTATCTGTCTAGCTAATGTATTTCTCTATCTCTGTCATTCGTTCACACTTTCTTTCTCTCTTTCTCTCTCTGTATACACATTTTTGATGTGCACTTCATCAAATTGTACTACCGATTACTTATGTATGCATGTATATATGTAAGTATGTATGTATGTAAGTATGTATGCAGGTATGTATGTATATATGCAGGTATGTATGAGCTGCATGCATTCAGCAAAATTTAACAATAACAATAAGTGCAACTTGCATAGTGAATTGAGAAAGATTGTAGACCATAAGCAGGCTAACACAGGTAAAAGCAGGAATATGAAACAGCCAGAGGAGATGATGCAGTAACGAGAGAGAAATAAGATAGGTAGGATTATGGACATAAGAGTTGAGTGGTCTAGTGGGCTAATGCACTGTGCTGTAGTTGACAGGGTCCAGGGTTCAATACTTGGCAGGGGTAATTAGAGTTAGAAGTTGACATAATGGTTAAGGTATTTACCTTACAGATGCAAGGTGCAGGGTTTAACTCTCCCATGGGGCAATTGGCTAGGCTAAAAGTGGCCCACAAGGGAAATTAGCCTAGTAATAATCAATTAAATTATAAAACAGCCAAGATGCAGCAATTAAAGAGAACACATACAATATCAGCTTGAGTTTAAAGAAAAACTGGAGCAGTTTATATAGGACTAAGTGAGAAGAAATAGTATTTCAGCCAGGGGTGGAGAAAGAGTATGTCTAATGGTCCATGAAAGCATTTTTTTAGGACTTTTTAAAAGGATTTGTGTGAGGAGTCTAATCTTATAGATCATGGAATAATATTCAACACTTTTGATATATATCTTGAGTACAGAGAGCTTTCTGCTGAGTAAGTTAATTTGGTTACACTTAGCAAAGCTTTATCACCTGATTGTGGGGGTCTGTTTGGAATGTACTCAGTCAGAATATTGGGTAAGTTTGAGCATTTTTCAGGGTTGTGGATTGGAACATGTATCATATTCAGTTGAGAGTAAGACAAGCAGTGAGGGAGTTCTAACCAGAGGAGCTTTTTAAAGGCTAAACAATGGTGTGACCTGTGTGGTAGTTTACCTGTGTATTTTCACTTATAGCGCTGTTCTACTAGGTTCAGCTGAGGGGTTTGTAGAGTTTGCTTCCTCTGTTAAAACTGGATTAATTCTGTAGGGGAGACTAAGTTTTTGATGTTTTTTGACAGTTTCCGTTATACGGAGCTCAAATTTTATATTTTCATCAATTACTACTCCTAACAGCTACTGTAACAGCTAAGTAACTGGAGAATCATGACAGGGCCGGACTATCTAGTCCAAAGAAGAAGAGTCTGTTAAGAAGTTTAGGATGGGACACCATATCAAAGGCTTCAATTCTTTTAAATAGAGTGTGTTAAATTGATGTGTGCATAGTTTTAC
>NC_056726.1:1370719683-1370739683 GCF_019279795.1 Protopterus annectens
CCAGTGATTCACTGTGTGGTCTTCATTTTTCACAGTGGTTTTGCCACCATGAAGTTAGTATATTTAAGAGAGAGTGTTAAGGACAGATCTCCACTCATGCGTATGTGTGTGTGTGTGTGTGTGTGTGTGTGTGTGTGTGTGTGTGTGTGTGTGTGTGTGTGTGTGTAGTGCAGAGAGGCCTGCTTCCATTCAAAAACCTTTCAAGGTATATTCGCTCTAATGACTCTATTATGAAATGCAGTTGTAAAAACTGGATTTTCAGTGAAATATGTTTTCAGTAAATTGTTGTCAATGTTTTGTGATTCAGAAAAGTAAGATTCAATATTAAAAAAACAACTGTAGTCATTTATATATATATATATATATATATATATATATATATATATATATGTAGATACATATCACTGAAAGTAAAGTCAGTGTTTTACAGCATAAATTCAAATCAGCGCAAATAAAATCTATAAATAAATGACCAAAAACAGAATAATTTTTTCCAAACTATAAAATTACTAGTGTTTTGGTCTGTCTTTGTGTATTTCGCCACATAGAGTCATTAAGCTAAAAGAGTTCACAGGTTCATAGATTCATAGGTTCATACTAGGCTATCTGCCCTAGGGCATTTATAAGCCTAGCCAGAGTGTGTTTGGCTTTCGCCACCCATTTTAAACTAATTTTGCTAACATAATACCTCAAAAATGAGTGAATATAAGGCCTAATAATGTGTTATCCAACATCTATAAACTGATACAGACAATAAGGACATTTTTATAAAAATGTGGTCAATTTTCATTTCCAGACTTCTAATGAAGTATAAAAACTTCTCATTGGCTATCTAATAAAATACATTTTCATTCGAGTGACATTTTGTTTTAGGCGCATTATGCATGCACTCCACTACTTTGATTTGCAGTGTGCATTACCGTATTACTGAGGAATAAAACCCTTAAATGCACATTGAGATACTGTGATGTACACATCACAAGAATATTGCTTTATTAGTATGCTGGACAGATGTTATATTCAAAGTATTTTATCATTTTAAATGCACAACAACAAGTGCTGTACTGCACTTATAGAATGACTGTAGAGTTAGTTCTGCAGGATAAAAATGAAAATGACATTTCGGATATAGCCGTGGGGTACAATGACATTGCATGCAAATTGTCAGCACTCACCCAATGCTTTTGTAAGTAGTTTTTTTGAAAGTATAGAATGCCAACCTTTGAACTAAAGTAGAAGCAGTTGTGTTTTGATTCACAAATATACCATTGCCTAAAGGTATTTTATAATGATGAGCATTAGATGTCTTGCTTTGTTTGTCAGCCTAAAATGACTGACACATTGAAGGGAAGATACATTTGCACATCCTCAGCTTATTGGATCCTCTTCGTCTACAAGGACGCATCATTATTCTGAGAACTACAGATTAGGTTTTGATGTCTTGCCTTCAGACTATGAACCTACAAGTGATATTTACTGTGGCAGAGTGGTTCTGTATTGCTTAATTCAGCTAAAAGTGAACCACAGCAAATATCAGTCTGCCTGTTTTTAACTATTGCATGTTTCTTCTATACAATAACATACATTTTATTTCATAAAATAATTACATTTCTTTGCAAAAGCATTCAGTGAGTGGTGGTTCAGGTAACAGAAAATATTTCATATAAAACATTTATATTTAAAGTTGCCACAATTTTATTTCCAGGGATACTCCCATTTCCTTAACATTTGTTCTGTTGATCTTGTTACACAAGAATTAAAGTAAATGTGCATGTTTAATCAGCATAAAAGCAGAAGTTTTATTTTCCAAAGACTGGATAGATTATGCAGTCATACTCCAGGAATGTGACTGGCTGTAAAACTGCAAGCATCTAGATATTGGTAACAGCAGAGATTGGGATGTAGGTACAACCACTCACTGCTGGTCAGATTTTTAAAGATTTGCTAAGCATAACTCCTTAAACCCAAACAAAGACTGTCATCACTGACTCAACAGATTAACAGTAAATAAAATAGCAACCTCTCCTTTAAGAGCTGTCACCTCCCATTGTTTACCATTTTACTAGAAGTCCAGCATACTCTCCACTGTACCGCAAACACTTTATGGAGTTCTACACCTGGATTACCTGTAGTATCCACCAAGAGGTTAAGATACACAGTCAAATATCTAAATGATTTCATAATCAACATATTATGCTATCTTGAAAGTAATACATATATCTGGTTAACATTATTACCCATCTGACTACGGCCATGGTTCATGCAGGATAAAACATGACTGTAAACAACAGATAGTACACACTCAGCTTAGCAGATACTTCAGTTTCATACCATTTTGTTATTTTCTAGTCAAGAAACTTATCTAACATAACAATGTGATTTCCACACCTAGCCTATGGCCAAGTTCACATTATTTTCCCCAAAGTGTAGCTCATGACAATACAGAACTAAGATTTAACAAGTCACAGCAAAAGCAAGACAAGTAAGATGAAGAGAGACAGCAAATTTATTTTGAAGGTAGGGAAATTTCAGCCATCAACTGCTATGGTGAATGAAACAGACAGATACCAAGGATAAAGGCAGGTGGAAATAAAATGTCAGAACTATTGTAGAGGTAGAAATGACCAACCAACACAGCAAAAATATAGTAAAGCATAGAACTTTAATAAAGAAAGGTAAGCACATTCACATTTTCTGGCACTTCATCAGACCATAAAAAAGTGTGCAACATTACATTTATATACTAAAGCACTTGAGTTAATGAATTAAACCATGTGATTTCAATACAGGTTTTAACGACACATTGTCATTTAAGCCACAGATCATATCAGCTTGTAGCATTAGTATCCATCTCAATTCAATACATAATATAATCGCCACCTCTTAAATTATAGTCAATAAGTTGCAAAACAAGGAATCTAAAAAGTGTGATTCACTAGAGGTATAAACATGTTTGGCTAATGCATTTGATAACTTCTTTTTATGAATGTCATATATATGGTCCATTATTCTTTCTCTCAGAGAACAATTTGTCTTACCCACATAGAAGTGTGAGCATACATTATATTGTGCTAAACACACTAAGCCAATACTCCTACAATCAGCAAAGAATTCAATGTTATAACAAACACCTGTGTCAGGGAGAATAAAACGAGAGGTAGAATAAATATACCTGCAAGCATTAAAAGAGTTACATGAGAGAGTACCTATTCATTTGTGATATATACCTCTTTTCTTATTATGTCCGTAACAAAGTTGCCGTTTCAGGGATTTGTTGTTTAAAACAAAACTTAGGTTGCATACCTACAGGTATCATGTGCCATCAAAATCGGCCATTTTTTTTCTTAATGATGTCACATATTAAGTTCACATTGCTAGAGTATGTGAGTACTGTTCTTGGATCTGTTTGCTTCAATACAGATATAGCAGCAGATATATTAGTAATGCCACTATCAAAGAAAAAGGTCTTGGCTCCATTTATCCTAACAGAGTGAACCTGATCTATGGTTTTACTTATTTCATGGGTGTAATAACACCTGTACAAAAAATCCTCTTGCAATTTCTTAAAAGCTTGGCGTAAAACTGCGTCAACATTATTCAGCCTAGAAACTCTCATGAACTGCCTTTTAGTGACATTCTTACAAATATATTGTGGATGCGTACTAGATCTGTGTAACAAACTATTCTTCTTACATGGTTTCTTGTACACAGTGGTTATAATACAACCATCAACATTTTTATTGATGGGAACATCTAAACAATCAATGCTCATAGAAGAATATCTCAATGTAAATTTCAGAAGGGTACTTGCATTATGATGGTACTCTACAAATTAAATTCAATTGTTGTGTAGAACTCCACAGATCAAAAAGACATCATCCACGAAACATCTGTAGAAATTAATAAAAAACCTACAAACCTATTTTCTTTCAAAACCATATCCTTTTCCCAAAATTCAATGACCTTGTTAGTATAGCTATTGGCACTGACTCTGTAAAAATTCTCCTCAAATATAAAACAAAAAAAAATTTTTTTAGGATAAATTCTAATTATAAACAAATCAAATTAATATTTACATTACAATAACGAGAAAGAATTTGTCTAACATTTTCAATATCAACATCATTCAGTATGACAGTGAACAAGGAGCAAACATCTAAACACAGCCGGCCTTTAGTTTTAACTGTAATGAAGTTGTTGGTGAAAGCTCGGCTGGAGGAGGTGAGTCTTTATCTCTAAAATTAAAAGAGATAGACAGGAAAATGTTAAAACTGAAAAAATTGCAGTTGGAAGTGAATTATTTTGTGGAAAGCAGGAAACGGAGTAGTACCGAAAGGTGTACGATCCTGGCAGTACCCATCAGGATTAGAAGGGGGGACAGTATTTTATAAAGAACTTTTAACTTTATTTGACAAACATGGTACTGAATTAATGGACATGATGTGCAAACATTATGCTATATCCATAGAGACTTTGATCAGTGAAATTACTGGGTTGAACAATGATATCAAAACACACCTTGATTTTATGAGGTACCATTATGATTACAAGAGAATGTTTTCTTCTATTGACCAACAGTTGGTTAAGAATACTGAGGTGAAACTTAAGAAACTAAGAAGGGACATTAGTGATTATAAGAATGGGGTTGCGTACCCAAAACCTCCACCTTCTCAAGGTAAAGGTATATTTGGTCATTCCCTTGCACAACGTACAATCATTGTAAGTTCCAACAATGGTAAAGACCCTGAGTTGCTTGTGAGAGTGGGAACAGGAGTCAGTGAACTGGTATTTCAGGGTGATTGGAGGGACAATGTTGCCGACCAACGTTTAGTCAACAATTTAGTTGGCAATAACCACTTTAACAGTAACGAAATGAATGATTCTTTTTCCAACAGGGGCCAAAATCACCCACAGAGATACAACACGGAGGGCAGAAAAGAGAACAACAAATACAACAGATAACCACCACACCTGTCATTTTGTTGAACAACAGTGGTGATTATAAGGTGTATAATTACTCTAATTATACCATATGTCAAGAACTATGCAATCTTTTTAGTAAGGAGTTAACTTTCGTGCCTTAGGAACATTTTGATTTACCAGGAGTCTTGATCGATCTGAAATTATACATACGGAAATTGAATTTGGCTTTAAATTTTGGTGATAGGAGTTATGAAGATGACCCTTTAAGGGTAGCTGGTACATACAATCCCCCTACTTGTCCCACCCTATCGTTGTTTGAACACATGTATGAGTCCAACTTGAGGACTTTGCGTATGAGTGTAAAGAAAAACAGCATTAAGAACATCACTGAAAATGAAACTGAAGCTTTGAGGTCGGCTAGAACTTTACCGGTTCGTTTTTTGAAACCGGATAAAGGCGGGGGACTGGTGATTATGGACAATGAGAAGTATGATAAAAAAATGTTTGAGGTATTAGATAGTAAGACCTATGTTAGATCTAGCCTTAATGAAATGAACACTGCTTACAAAACATTTTTTCCTTTTTTAGGGACCTGTTGATTGAAGGGTTAATTAGTGTTGATGTTTATAATTATTTAGTGATTTCAAAACCAAGAACACCAAATTTGTTTGGTTTACCCAAGCTTCATAAAAATGTTGAAAATCCTCCTTTGAGAGCTTTGGTAAATGCTAGGTCTTCTATCATGTACGCATGTTCTAAGTACGTAGATGAGTTACTAAAGAAATATGTAACTAAGGAGGAACAGATATGTAAAGACTCTTGGGCTTTTTTGGAAAATTTAGATAAATTTAAATTCCAAGACAGTATTTTCTTCCTCACAATAAATGTAGTTGACCTTTACTTCTCTATACCACATGACATAGGGATTGAGTATATCACTAGGAAGCTTATCACCCATGGAGCAGAGAATGACGAGATTCGTTTGATTCAAGAACTCTTAGATGTGAATTTGAACAACAATTATGTTGGTTTCAATGGTGACATCTACAAACAAATAGTTGGTGTAGCTATGGGTTCCCCATGTGGAGCAATTTACGCCATCTTAGTTCTAGCTCAGTGGGAACATGACCATGTATTCAACAATGACAATTTAGAAAAAGTAAAACTCTACAATAGGTTTTTGGATGACATTTTTATTATGTTTCAAGGAAGTGCAGTTGATGCTAGTAGCTTTGTGGACGTACTGAATAATAGCACCCCATTCCTAAGATTCACTTATACTTATAGTGTAGATACCATCAGTTACCTAGATGTGGAATTGAAAAGGGATGTTGTATGTAGAGGCTTTTTAGCTAAAATATATAGGAAACCTACGTACTCAAACACTCTGTTGCACTTCTCTAGTTGCCACCCGTTCCATCAGAAAAAAATCTGCTCTGAAGGGACAACTAGTGAGAGCTGCTCGAATGACATCTGAAGACTCATCATTTGACGAGGAATGTGCCTTGTTGAAGCACATGTTCATGAGTCGTGGTTATCCTGAATTCCTGGTTGATGAAATGGTGGGAGAAGTTTGTAGCAAAAGACATTTGGGTACGTTTATTCCTATCTTGACTTTAAAAGAAGTAGATGTTGACCTTGATGTGTTAGATGAGTTGGTGTTAGTGGCCCCTGATGAACACCTACTGTTAGTAAGTATGGGTCAAGTAGGTACTGAGTTGGTGCGTTACAAGAGGAGTTTTATTACCCCTTTCTCCCTGGAAGCAAAATATATTAGTGATATCCTTAGAAGGAATTGGCATTTGCTGACCTTTGAGAAGGATTTGGTGGAGAAATTAGGTGATAAACCAGTAATTATTTTTAAAAAGGGTAGGAACCTTAAAAAACATTATGGAAAGTACGATTATGAAACCTATTAGAATAGAAGGTACACATAAATGTGAGGAATGTAATTACTGTAAATTTATATCTACAGGGTCTAGTTTCATGGTGAACCAATGTATATTCAAAGCAAGGGGTCGAGACAGGTGTAATTCTAAATCAGTGGTTTATTTAGCTTTCTTTCAGTCATGTCCTGCTTTTTACATTGGGAAGACTGACAGGAGGCTAAAAGAAAGGATTTATGAACACACGTACCATATAAGGAAGAGGAGTAGCACTAATGCCCTAGCGAGACACTGTAATGAGAATCTATCTCATGCCTTCTTATTCAAGGTGATTGACCAGGTAGTAGTTAATGAAAGAGGTGGACCCCAACAGTTATTGTTGGAGAAACGAGAACTTATTTGGCAACTCAGACTGAATTCATATACATTACCTGGTCTGAATGAAATCACTTCTTTGACGTGTGTTTTGAAGTTAAGAAGTTTGTTGAGGTGATTTTATCACATGGATTATAATTTATGTCAATACCTAGGTTAGTTTACACACCCATTAGGTGTTTTTTCATGGGATGTTTGTCTTATAGGTTCAGTATATGGACAAATGTTCAACATTGATTCTTTTAGTATTACAGGATTTGTTAAGTTTGTATAACATGTTTGTTATTCCATTTAGACATCTTCTTTATGCTATAGATAACTGTTTTATTGATTTAGTGTTATTGGTAATGTCATTTCCTAGTATGTGACGGTAACCCGATCCTACTAACTTGTAAATGCATATTTATATTTATTTATATATTTATCCTTATTTATTATTATATATATATATTTTTTTTTGTATGTTTACTTGTTGTCTGTATTTAAGCATATTTCTTTATTTAATGTATTTTTTGCTTTGGAATGAAAATTGTAGTAGAATAAGTGCTGTAGGTATACTCTTTTAAATATATTTCTTTATTTATTGCATCTTTATTTATCGCATTTTTGTTTTGGAACAGATGTTTCAGTACAACAAAAGTGTAGCAGGTACACCCTTTGAAGTATTTTGTTTAGTAAGCCCGCAGTTGTGTGTCATACTGAGTATCAGATGTTTTCTTTGTTATATTCGACATTCTGACATCTCAAATTTGTATTGCTGGCATTATTATTCCTTCATGTTGTGAGAACAGTTTGTATTTGAGGCACAAACATATATTTATTTTTATGTTGCATGCTTGCTATATACTTGAGCAATGTATTCCTTTGTTTGTATTTATATGCACGGGGATACCTTCTTATGCATGTGTTCTGTTTGTAATGAATTTTTAAACGGATTTTCTAAGGATTGTTTTAATAATGAAAGAAGTTTTCAGAGCTGTTATATCTTTAATTAACCTTGGTTATTGTTCATTTTTGCATGTTGTGATAACACTTCGTATTTAAAGTAAGCATGTATTTATATTTATGGTTCGTGTTTGCTATATACTTGAGCAAAGTTTTTTCTGTTATATTTATATGCACGGGGATACCTTCTTATGTACTGTGTTCCATTTGTAATGATTTTAGAAACAGAGCTTTGAAGGACCGTTTTTAGTTATGTATGAAGTTTTAGAACTGGTATAACTTTAACTTTGGTTTTAAGTGGTTAATTGACTTGCAGCTGTAAGATACATGTATTGCGCTGTTTTGGTGCCTTTTTTTTCTTTTAAATTGTGTAAAATAATTTTTTCTCTTTTGTCTGAAGAAGTCTTCTGAAGACGGAAGACAAAAAGCGCTTAACTTTGAATAAATCTTTTGGAGTTTACCCTCTGGATTGGAGCCTGTTTTCTTTTTTGTTTACATAGAGGTATAAACATGTTTGGCTAATGCATTTGATAACTTCTTTTTATGAATGTCATATAAATGGTCCATTATTCTTTCTCTCGGAGAACAATTTGTCTTACCCACATAGAAGTGTGAGCATACATTATATTGTGCTAAACACACTAAGCCAATACTCCTACAATCAGCAAAGAATTCAATGTTATAACAAACACCTGTGTCAGGGAGAATAAAACGAGAGGTAGAATAAATATACCTGCAAGCATTAAATGAGTTACATGAGACAGTACCTATTCATTTGTGATGTATATCTCTTTTCTTATTATGTCCGTAATAAAGTTGCTGTTTCAGGGATTTGTTGTTTAAAACAAAACTTAGGTTGCATACCTACAGGTATCTGCCATCAAAATCGGGCATTTTTTTATTAATGATGTCACATATTAAGTTCACATCGCTAGAGTATGTGAGTACTGTTCTTGGATCAGTTTGTTTCAATACAGATATAGCAGCAGATATATTAGTAATGCCACTATCAAAGAAAAAGGTCTTGGCTCCATTTAGCCTAACAGAGTGAACCTGATCTATGGTTTTACTTATTTCATGGGTGTAGTAACACCTGTACAAAAAATCCTCATGCAATTACTTAAAAGCTTGGCGTAAAACTGCGTCAACATTATTCAGCCTAGAAACTCTCATAAACTGCCCTTTAGCGACATTCTTACAAATATGTTGTGGATGTGTACTAGATCTGTGTAACAAACTATTCTTCTTACATAGTTTCTTGTACACAGTGGTTATAATACAACCATCAACATTTTTATTGATGGGAACATCATAGAAGAGTATCTCAATGTAAATTTCAGAAGGGTACTTATATTATGATGGTACTCTACAAATTCAATTCAGTTGTTGTGTAGAACTCCACAGATCAAAAAGACATCATCCAAGAAACATCTGTAGAAATTAATAAAAACCTACAAACCTATTTTCTTTCAAAACCATATCCTTTTCCCAATATTCAATGACCTTGTTGGTTTAGCTATTGGCACAGATTGTGTAAAAAATCTCCTCAAATTTAAAACAAAAAAAACATTATTTTTTAGGATCAATTCTAATGATAAACAAATCAAATTAATATTTACATTACAATAACGAGAAAGAAATTGTCTAACATTTTCAATATCAACATCATTCAGTATGACAGTAAACAAGGAGCAAATATCTAAAGTCACAAGTTAATAATTGGAAGTTCCATTAAAATTATTTAAGCATTCATATAACCCAGTCATGAAGTGTTTACTATCTTTCAGAACAGTTGACATTTTGTCTAGTAAAGGTTTCAGCATATTTTTGACATAAATGAATAAAGATTCTGTAAGCCAACCACGGCAAGAGATTATGGGTCTCATAGGAGGTCTATTAGAATCTTTGTGAACTTTAGGTAAACCATATAATACTGGAATCAGTGGTTGTCCTTTCAAAACAAATGTTTTCAAATCATTAGAAATTAAACCTCTGATATATAGATCATATAACAATGCATGTGATTTACTGATAGGTTCATATGTTCATAAATTAGTACTAGGCTAACTGCCCTTGCAAGCCATTTTAAGCCTAGCCAATTATCCCTTGTGAGACTCAAACCCTGCACCTTGTGTTTGTAAGGTAAACACTTTAACCATTAGGCCACCCTCCCAACCCTTTAATCTGTTGACTTGAAACTTCCATATAGAGGTTTGTGTATTAACATCACATATATAAAACATCTGTTCTAAATAAAACATGCTGTCCATAAACACAGTCGCACCACCCTTACCTCATACAGCTGTGCTATATTACTTAATTGTTCTTTCCTTTACAATCTGAATGAGTAGCATACATACTTCTCAACTGTACAGATTTTTTGCCTTATATTTTTGGTCCGTTCTACATAAAGTTGTGTTTATCTGGCAAATTAGTGGCACATCATTAAAGACTGAAGTGAGAAAATAATGACAGACATTTGAGTTTCAGACTTACTACCCTTCAGAAAATTCATGCTAATGCAAAACCTATTATTCTATCAACTTTTTAAGTGTGTAAGAGTAATATTTAAAAATTGTTCCTATTTGAGGGCCTTTGTCCCACTTTTATTTATTGCTTTGTCCGATTGTTTGCTCCAAGAGGTTGAGAGGTATGCTAGCATATCAAGCTATGAATTCAAGAAACAAGCAGACACTAGCAATCATTTTCTGGACCATTACTGCAACAAAGCCACATCAAGTCTTGAAATTCAGTCAAGATTGCTATGCTTAGTGATGGTCTGGATAGATGACCGTGGTGTTGCCTAAAGTAGTAGCACAGGAAGTTTTTCCAAAAATGACAAAAGAAGTAGTCAGTGTCCTAACATAATTATTCCTTACTATACCTTCAAGAGGCCAACTTGAAAAAATTAAAATTGAAGGCAAAATAGTTGTCTACATATGTGATAATTCTTCAGCCGCTGGCATGTCATTTTGGAAATGGAAGAGGAGAGAAAAAGGATATACAATTTTGCATTGGTGGCACATGATCCCCACTAAATACACCTTGCAAAATTATCAGTAAGAAAAGCACAAGTAAATTGATTAACTGTCCCTGCCTTTTTTTAAATTCTGTAATAACTTTTGTGTACCACATCTGCCAGATGTCCTCAGACCATTTGTTCTCAAGCTGCCATGCAGGGACCTGTACCACTTACTATATAGATTACTACTCCCTGTTGCTCCACAGCTGTTGCTGTGTGTCCTTTCAGCATATGGCTTGCAATCCAAGCCTTCTCTGCATACTCATGAAGGGACTGAGTTGCAGGGTTGGCTGTCCCATTCCAGGTGGAGGGGCTGGTAGTCCATAGTCTGACTGTGCTGCAGTGCAACAGGAAGCTTGCACAAAACTAGCTGAATTGGCAATGTAGGCCAGGAATTCCAAACCAATAACGTCATCCCTCAGGTGACGTACACAGCAGCATGCATGTGTCAGGTGGAGGGCAATTCCTACAGCTCCACTAGGGGTTGTCTCACAGCAGGGGAAAAAATGAGTCCTCCACCTATGAAAGAATAATACAGGTTGCTGATTGGAGTGTGTGTGCCCTGTTTTCCAAGGATAATAGGATAGGTCACCTTTTAGGTCTTCATCTTGAGTAAGTTAAACTGCATGCTCTCAGTCATGACCATATTAAAAGGAATGGCATCTTTAAGGTCTAGGTCTAGGGGTAAACTAGACATAGTCATCCAAGGTGGGGAGGATACACAACTCTGTGGCTACTAGCTTACATAGCAGTAGGGTGAGCAGAGAGGCATTAAAGCACATTCATGACTCCCTGGATGAAGTCCTGCTCCAAACATCTCTTACACAAGCCCATGTGAAAATTTTAAGTAAGGGAATAAATGGGCATACCTGACTGGAGACATGTTTGATGACCAGCAGTGTATGGAAAAAAGCATCTAGGAAAAATTATGTACGGATTAATTCAGTAAAACAAACGTTACTGCTGTATAATGAGATCAGAAACTTTAAAAGGACAGGAAACTTGTCCCAATAATTTATGAAAGGAAATTATGCTGTTCATAAATAATGTCAGCAAGTAAAACAGTTTTTTGGATGCAACCATCAGTCAAGTCATAGCAACTTTACCACAGAAGATGACAAGAAGATTATGTTTTTATGAATTCACTAAGCCAGGCAGCTGGAAGAGTATTCTGTCTGTAAAAAAATGTCAACATTAGTGTAGGGCAGGATTGTGCCTGTACAACTATTAATAGACATTTCCTTTTGCCCTACACTACTGGGTTGTATATTGCTGACATATTTTGAGCTTAGGTGCCAGACAGAACACCAAGATGCCAGACAGAACACTGAGGTGGCTGAACACCAACTGCAAATTCTGAAAGCTGGGATAATGAAATAGCATCTCCAGGGTGCTGTTCACCAGAAAGCTTAATGTGGAAGAAAATAATAACATCACAGTATTTCATGTTCTTTAGAATACAGTCATTCCTTTTACCATCATTTTTGAGGTTATTTGACCCCATGTTATCCCATTTGTCTAAACGTCAGATACTTGCTTGTATTTTTTTTCTTTCACTCTTCCCTGTAAACACACGCATAGGAATTTATACTCACACTGTGTTTTCCACAGTTATGCATACCATAATTGGGTTCCTATCATGAAATTGAATGTTAAAAACACTGAATACCAGAAGGCCGAACTTGGTAGTTCGAAAGTTGAGAATGTCGAAGCAGCGGAAACCTAAATTCTTTCCCAGGAAAAGAATTTGGTTGGCCGTTTCTGCGGCTTCACCATTTTCGGACCAGGTCAAGGTAAGTGTATGAATGGGTAGTGACGGACTTTAGGGTTAGTGCGCGGGTCAGGTAAGTGTGCGATAGTGACGGACTTTAGGGTTAGAGCGCGGGTCAGGTAAGTGTGCGATAGTGACTGACTTTAGACACACACACACACACACACACACACACACACACACACACACACACACACACACACACACATATGCACATGTATGTAGACCCCTTGGGTGAAGATGCAATTTTTTGCATGCACAAAGTGACTTATGCAATCCCTACGCAGTACATGTTATTGCCGAATGACAAGTGCAACACTCTAGCTGAATGGGATGAAGGCTGAACTTTTATGCCTTTCTTTGAATGTATTGTCAGTGCAAGATGTAACTCCTTATTACTCAATGAGGTCATGAACATTTGGTTGTAAGACATAGCTATAGGCTGTAGAAACTACCACTTGATAGCTTCATGGCAGTTACTGTCACCATTTATTTATTTTCAGTTTATTTGTGGTTGAGGTGTATAATGCAAAATACAATCCTGCGGATGAGGGGAAATGGTTGCAGAGCTGGCCATCGGAATGTGTTGGTCTCTGTCTTCATTGAATGAAGGGAGAAGACTGCCAAAGGCACAGTTGTCTTAAAATTATATCACTTAATCTATTTTGTAATCCCTCGAACACTTACCTTTGCCAAGTCACCTTGGTACCTGTTGTAGCAGTATCCCAGTCTATCTCCTGCATGCAAATGTCTAAACATTCCATCTCCCCTCTAAATTTCCATACCCCCCAACACACTTACCATCCCTCTCCCATATGACATTATTCACCTTACTGCATTATGTAATATCAAAACTCTGTGTACCTGTCTAGATTACAACTATCGTACATCTTGTCACCTGGTGCGCCTCTTGCAGGATTCCCACTTGGCCTTTTTTTTTCCTCAGTACCTCTGACTATGAAAAACATCCTAATCTTGGTAAAATATTTTACATTTGAATGTAATATAAACCATGTTTGTATATATCTGTTTAAAACAAATTTTGTTATATAATGCAAGTATACATTGACTTGATCATTGAACAGATGGAATTGCAGTTGTGTATAGAATATGTTATGTCTTTGCATTATTGTTATACCTTTTAAATGGGACTTAAATGAAGCTTTTATTCCCTGTCATCATTGCAGATAGACCTCATGGGCAGTCTAGCCACCAAAAGAAATAAAATAAGTTATTAATAAAAAAGCTGTGCAAATAAAAAAAAAGTCATGATGCAGCAATATGCAGGACACAAATGAAATATATATGTATATTTTTTACTAGTTTAGCAGAAATCTCAAAATAAATTAAGTAATCAATGTAAATTCTTGGGTTTTGACTTTTTTGGGGCGTAAAGCCCATTGTGAATATGAGTATATTTGGTACTTTCTGTCATAATTAAGTCCCGATTTAGTGCTTTGGCTTAAAAATGACCAGTTTGTAACTTACCCAAAGGATGATCTAAGAACTAGTTCTACAACAACACAGCAAAAGAAAACCAGTGAAAATGCATTCTTATATTCACCAAAAGCAATTTAATTCCACAATTGACTTTCTCTTAGCGCCTCGACCACACTCAGCCTTTACAGAGTAAAATTGTTTCAGTAATAAAACCTTTCTTTATATACTATTTAAAACACCATTAATTACATAATTACATACATTCAATTAAAACTAAAACAGGGCTTTATCTTAAAGTAAAATACCCTCTATATAAAACTCTGCCAATTACATTCTTTATTTAATCCACAAGGTTGTAAAGTATTATATTTAATAATCAAAATAGATTCCTTTTTTCTCAATAAATGTTTTAACATCTCACCACTTTCATATAATTGTACTATTTGTACCAAAACTGTTATTTTAAAACTACTAAAATCCCCCAAGTGTGTTGTATTAAAATGTTCAGCTACAGGGTTCATACTTTTATTTTTCTTTATATCTCTCACATGCTCTTTAGCTCTTTCTCCCAGGCTTCTTTTAGTCTCACCTATATAATATTTCTCACATGAGCACCCTATAGCATAAATAATATTTCTACTAATGCAAGAATATATACCCCGAGTAGTAAATTTTTTTCTATTAATTGTATCAAAACTTGTTGTAATATACTGACAAATTGAACATTTGCCACATGGAAAAGTACCTGTTTTCATTAAATTCCCTGTAATTCTATCCTTTGGTTTAAAATATTTACTATGGACTAAAACATTTTTAAGACTTCTTCCCCTTTGGTATGAAAATTTTAAATCTATTTGGGAAAATGAAGGAACCTCCTTTTTTAATTGTTCCCAATAACCTGTAACTAGTTCATTTAACCTCTCAGAAAACACTGTATATTTAGAAACAAAAAATAAAGAATTATACTCAGATATTTCTTTTCCTTTATCTCTACTGTTGGTATTTCTCAATGTACCACTCTTTATTTGTGTATTCCCAAAAATCTTCAAAACACTTCTGTCTACTGTATCTGAGCTATAACCCCTCTCAATAAACATAGCAGCAATCTTTCTAGCTTCTTCACATGCTTCCAATCTATTATTGCACAGTCTTTTTATTCTTAACATTTCTCCTTAGAGAATTGAAGCTAATGTATGATAGGGGTGACAACTACTGGCATGTAACATCAAACTAACCTGATCAAACTTTCTATGCATTTTAGTATGAATTTCAGCACCCAACTTCCCCTCAAGTGTAATATCCAAAAAAAATACCTTCAAGCCTATTTGAACTCCATCAAATTGAATATCATATTTATTTATATTAAGATATTGTATAAACTAATTTACTTGATTCCTACCCCCCCGACAAACAAAAATCAAATCATCTATAAACCTAAAATATCTAATAACAAAACTTCTAAAAAATGTACTTCTGTATATATGTGCTTGCTCCACAACCCCATAAATAGATTGGCGTATGCTGGGGCAAAACCTGCCCCCATTGCTGTACCTTTCTTCTGTCTATACAGACTACCATCAAATTCAAAAATATTATTTTTTAAACAGAAATATAACAATTCTTTAATATAATGTGTCCTGGGACTGTCTCCCAAAAAATGTTGTATTGCTTCTAGACCAAAACAGTGTTGTATTTCCAGATAGACCTCATGGGCAGTCTAGCCACCAAAAGAAATAAAATAAGTTATTAATGAAAAAGCTGTGCAAATAAAAAAAAATGATGATGCAGCAATATGCAGCAAGACGAAGTATAAAGGACACAAATGAAATATATATGTATATTTTTTACTAATTTAGCAGAAATCTCAAAATAAATTAAGTTATCAATGTAAATTCTTGGGTTTTGACTTTTTTTGGGGTGTAAAGCCCATTGCGAATATGAGTATATTTGGTATTTTCTGTCATAATTAGGTTCCGATTTAGTGCTTTGGCTTAAAAATGACCAGTTTGTAACTTACCCAAAGGAAGTACAATCTAACAACTAGTTATGTTATGTAACCCCCATCTGCTTTAAAGGTGCGGGTGCTTATTTGCTACATATTGCAGCTGCACATTTTCAACCAGGTCTCAATGAAATGTGTGCATGTCTGTGTGTACACGTGTGTTTCTGAGTATGTTCATCAGGTCTGCTGGTAAATGCATGTTTTAATATTAAGAGTCTGACAAAACAACAATCCACATTGTTTTTGTTAACATATACTTTGTGTTACCTTTATGATTAATAATTGTGATAAAAATTTATTTTGCATAGAGCACAGTTTTGTGGTTTAGATTTTCATTCCATTTAAAAATGGAGTCATCTCATTTATTTAAAGTATGTGCATGAACTATCATCCAATTTTTGAGATCATTGAGCAATACAGCACCCTAGCTTTCAATAAGTTAGAAAAAACAGCCCAGCTATTGTGTAGCATTGATGTGTGTGTACGTCTATGCTAATTTCTCAAAGTAAAGGAATTATATTAAAACCGAGTTGCAGCAAACTCAGACAGCATTTCCAGTAATACATTAACTTTCAAGGATTTTAGTGGTAATCTTTATTCTTTTGAAGTAACTAGACCTATGCCACTTTATAGGTTAATTCTAAGCTAACTGCCCTTGCGAGCCATTTTAAGCCTAACCAATTATCCCTTGTGAGAAGCCCTGCACTTTGTGTTTGTAAGGCAAACACCTTAACCATTAGGCCACCCTCTTGAGAGACAAGACACCTGACACCTTATCCTTTATAAAATGTATTAAAGGTTACTAGCAACATTTAATAAAACAGGAAAGACTTTTGAAAATACAGTAGTTTTACTGCTGTCAGTTTGTGTCTTTCGGCTTTTCCCGGTTAGGGGTCGCCACAGCGGTACTCCGGTCCGCTAATGATTGGCAGTTAATTTTTACGTACCGGCTGGCCAGGCCTGATGCACAACCTTCAACGAAGGTACGCCCATTCACGCATGTCTCCACGCAGAAGACGCTCTTACTGCTGTCAGTAATATTCCAAAATGAAATGGTTTAGATGGTGTACAAACACTAGCAGTGTTGAGCTGTTTTTTGAACAAGTAGATTGTATGGTAAAGTTTCTCAATAAAACAGAGTAAGGTAGCCAGATTCAGGAAAGAAAAAAAAAAAGCAGAACTTTGAACTGATTTACACAGTGCTGAATAATATTGAAATAAATGATGGAAGTCACCCTTTGTCAAAAACTTTGCTGCATTTTGTTGCCTGGTGCAAGTTATAGCTGGAGATAAACTAAAGTTCCCATTTTAAAAGTTAATAAAAAGATTTGAAATGGCTAGGGAATGTTGTAATATTTAAATGTAATCAGATTAGTTAAAGGTGGTCATCACTTCTGTGCACATGTAATGGCAGAAAATTACTTACTCCACCAAACTTCCCATAAATGTATTCATTTCAACATTGTATATCCATGGCCAGTGCAGTGAGCAGCATTGCTGTCTTACATCACTTCATTGTCTGGTGTGAGTCCCATCTGAGGTGACTTATGTGTGAAGACTGCATGTAGTCATTGTATCTAGATGAGGTTTTGCTAGTGGCCTTACATATGATGCCCAATGCCTAAGAACCCATCTGCAGATCTCTGCATAATGTCCAGCTCCTGGAGAGTAAATGAAAGAAAGCAGAAACAGTGAAAACAACCCACAACTTTAAGAATTTTTGTAACACACCCTCTTTCTTGCTCAGTGAGGATCATACAACAATGTGAATCTTTGGTGGATGAAGAGGATGAAGACTTATGCAGATAACTCCTAGATCAAACAGTGTATGTGTTTTCATTTGCAGATGACTGAGCAGATCAAGTAAGCATGTAAGAATGAGAGGCAAGAAACCTGACACCTGTGGCAGACTCATTGATTGTGTGAGACAAAAATTATTGATGCTTAGAAATTTGAAAGAGATTTTAAAAAGTTGATAGTTTGAGTCTATGTAGAAAGGGCAGATAATATAAATTCAAGTCCTATAATTTTTTTCTTGCCATCTCTTCAAGGTTTCCTAAAATACAGTAATTCAGAATGCACTTTTTCTAAGGAAAGGTAAAAAAGAAGCTGAAGAAAAAAAGAAAAGTTACTATGTATTTTTTTAGATTGTATTGTATATCTTCAGAAAAAGCAAGCATACCTAAAACAAATTTCATTAACATGGCAGTAGAAACCAGATCGTTCTAAGGAAGAACTCAGTAAACACTTATTGTGAGTCATGGAATCTAATATTGTTTAGAAATCCAAACAATGACAAAGGCATATATTTTTTTCAGTTTGAAAGGACATGGTTTGGCCTTCCACACAGTAACGACTGTCTCTTTCTATACCATGAGCCTGCTAGAGATCCCTAAAGTTTATCTGACCTCCAGTAGCTTATGTGCATTTTCAGAGGTTGATTTATATTCTCTGAATAATTTCTAACCATGATAGTTGTGCGATTGTTTGATAGAGTCATTCTCTCACAAGTAAGGGCTCACTAGCTTGGATAGGCTTAGAAGGGGGTATCAGTTAATAAGAAAGTATGTCTTGTATGTCTAGCTGTTTAAGATTTTGTCTTTTGTATTTATTTTTGCAATGCATCTTAAGTACATAATTTTAAAATTGTGCATGGAAATAAAATAAATACATTTATTTTTATATCACTTAGAATTAATTTCAGAAACTTTTATTTTAGGTAGGCTTATATGTTCTATTTCATTGCTTAGTAATGGTGAGAAAAGTTACAACTGGTCAATGCTATATTCACCACTTCAAGGAAAAATAAAGAAAAAAATCATTTTTGTATAACTGGTACTGATAAACAGATTATGTGCATTTTAGAAGTTATTAATTTGGGTGCACTAATATTTCTGAATTAGTTGAACTTGTACAGTTTTCAACATACAACATTAAATACATAATTAAATGTCTGCATTGCATTTTCATTAATACATACAAATGTACTAACGTTGACACTGAGTGCAGTACTTCACCGTTCACCAATGGCTGGATCAATACCACTTCAATGTTTTTGATTAAACTGTCTTCTTCAGTCAACATATCATCAAGAAATTGATACTGAAGATTTGTTGCCCTTAAAGAGACAGTACCCTCTTCATAGGACTTTTGTTTTTCAGTGAGAATAATCACTGAAATTATATCTTAATGAAAGACCCAAAGTTTGATTTGGATGTAATTTCCCGTGTGAGTTTGAGGACAAGAAAGTTCATAGTATTATTTTTATGTAATAACACAGTCTGCGAAGGAAAATAAAACATGCAAACTGGCTTGTTTCAGTATTCAGTCAACACTTCAAAATGTCATGAGACAAATTTCCAAATTGTTTCAGAATGGATGCTAGCTATATCTCAGAATCCATATTCCAGACATGAAACCCTTGATATGCATTGCATTATTTTTCTGTACTAGACCAAAGTTTGCAAAAATATTTACCAGTTAAAACTGAGATTTGGTTTAGTGACAATTATAAGTTGACATATCTTACTCTTCATAGTATGCATACACAGCCACACACACACACACACACACACACACACACACACACACACACACACACACACACACACACACACACACGGGTGTATTTCAAAT
>NC_056726.1:1370744683-1370814683 GCF_019279795.1 Protopterus annectens
AGTGATCAGCTGATGTCATCTCACTCATCCTGGAGGGAGGAAGGCAGTCTAATGGTTAACCACAATGTGTAGCATACTGTTTTGGCTAGTTCCATGCTGTATGAATACTGAGACAATCAGTCAGAGGTTGCTCATGCATGGAAGCACACCAGCACCTTTCTAGATTAGCAATTGTGGAGTTGTTAAAGTTACCACAAGGGAATGAGAGGGCACCTTCCCTGGCATGCAGCATGTCTGGATCAGCGATTGTAGAGTTGTTAAGGTTACCACAAGGGAATGAGAGGGCACATTCCCTGGCATGAAGCACAATGTTGCACCACTATCCATGATTTCCTCACCTGCTCTTAGGCTACAGTCAGATTGAGCTTGGGGGAGTCTAAAGTCTGTTCAGTGGGGCACTTGATTGTCAATTGCCGGGAAGAAAAACATATTAAGTAAAGCTAGTTTTTTTAATGTTACACAAACCTACATACAGCTGAAATCAATATTTTTGTGTCCATTCCTGGTAAGGAAGTTTTGTGAGCAGTAAAAATTAAAGACATTATTTAATAATGTCCATCTTATTTATTACATACCACAGAACTGCTGCAGTAAGTTTATTCAACCCACTCTTACATCCATAGATTATACTAAAAACCTGTGATCTATTCGACCCACTCTTACATCCATAGATTATATTAAAAACCTGTGATCTATTCGACCCACTCTTACATCCATAGATTATACTGAAAATCTGTTATCTATTCGACCCACTCTTACATCCATAGATTATACTAAAAACCTGTGATCTATTCAACCCACTCTTACATCTATAGATTATGCTAAAAACCTGTTATTTGTTCGACCCACTCTTACATCCATAGATTATACTAAAAACCTGTGATCTATTCAACCCACTCTTACATCCATAGATTATACTAAAAACCTGTTATCTATTCAACCCACTCTTACATCCATAGATTATATTAAAAACCTGTGATCTGTTCGACCCACTCTTACATCCATCGATTATACTAAAAACCTGTGATCTATTCGACCCACTCTTATATCCATAGATTATACTAAAAACCTGTGATCTGTTCGACCCACTCTTACATCCATAGATTATACTAAAAACCTGTGATCTATTCAACCCACTCTTACATCCATAGATTATACTAAAAACCTGTGATCTATTCGACCCACTCTTACATCCATAGATTATACTAAAAACCTGTGATCCATTCGACCCACTCTTACATCCATAGATTATACTAAAAACCTGTGATCTATTCGACCCACTCTTACATCCATAGATTATACTAAAAACCTGTGATCCATTCGACCCACTCTTACATCCATAGATTATACTAAAAACCTGTGATCTATTCGACCCACTCTTACATCGATAGATTATACTAAAAACCTGTGATCTATTCGACCCACTCTTACATCCATAGATTATACTAAAAACCTGTGATCCATTCGACCCACTCTTACATCCATAGATTATACTAAAAACCTGTGATCTATTCGACCCACTCTTACATCCATAGATTATACTAAAAACCTGTGATCTATTCGACCCACTCTTACATCGATAGATTATACTAAAAACCTGTGATCTATTCGACCCACTCTTACATCGATAGATTATACTAAAAACCTGTGATCTGTTCGACCCACTCTTATAGCCATAGATTATACTAAAAACCTGTGATCTGTTCAGTCAAGTTTGTTGCATCTTCTGGCTATATTGTATAGGAAATGCAGTAACTTATTTGGTTAAGTTAAACAAAATGTGCTGGCCTTGTTTCCATGTGCTTTGAACAAACCATTATAGTTAGCTGATAAATATTTTAAAACAGCTGTGCTTTTGGACATGATAATTCATAAACACTTTTACTTCCACTGACTCCAAAGAAAAGTGTGGGTATATCAAGCTCATTATTACCTTAAATGTTCTTGATATTTATTGTTTATGATAATTTTCCCCGAATCAGCCCACATCCCTTTACAGTGTAACTGAAGCATTGTTAATGTACTTGTCACCTCATCGTAAGTTATGCTGAACAGCTTATTTAGAGTTGACTTTCGTCTTATACTTCAGTTAGTCAGTATTACATGCAAATAATCCAAGACGTGAGTAACTCCATTTTAGGACTAGAATTCTACTCATTCTTTATTTTGTGTTCTTCAGTTTAACCCCTCAATGGAATGTCAAGGTCTGTAACAAAACACTGACAACTGGAACTGCACATTATGCCATTGGTTTGCATATGACCTAATCTCTGTAATGTATGCTAACTTTTTTTCAGGAAAGGTTATTTTTCATGAAACAAACAAAAAAATATATTTTTAAAACTGACGTGGCCTGTAGGAATTAAAAAATATGGTTTGATCTTTAGTGGACAGATTTCTACCTAAATACATATAGTTCTATTTTTGCTGGAATGACAGATTTCTATCAGAGACTGCCTGTGTAGGAGGAATAATAAGCAACCATGCTTATCGCTTCTTCCTCTGGAAACAAATTGCTTTTTTTCTTCATGAGTCATACATGCTTCAACTTCGCTATAGAAAGCCAAGAAGATGGTATCGTTGTCTATGCTTTCTTTTCAGAAGCTAATAAAGTCTCACAAATAGTAGCCATGAAAATGAAATGCATTAAATGCATTATTATTTTAGTGAATTAAATCCTGGTTTGAGAAACGGATTTGTTAATGTTCCAATGTGGCATATTTCCTTTTATCCAATGGCTACAATTTGTACTGTTGGTCTTTTCAACACAAAAACAATTTTCCTTTTACTTTCTAAATCTGACTTATAAGGCACTAAATAAATCATGCTAGTGCCATAAAATTCATTTTATTTCCATCTGACTCCAAAGTAGAGAAACACGCAGTAAACTTACGTGACATACCTGTAACCTAAGACATGTATGCTGTCATAGTTTTGCCTCAAAGCAGATGAGAGGTTAATCATTGTATATAAAAGTTAATGACTTTGAAAGATGTGGGCAAAGTCACAGTTTGCAAGAAAGCATGATATCTAAGTATATTTGTCATTCAACAAATTAAAATATACCTGTTCTACTGGAGAAATGCACAAAATACTACCCTGTAGTTTTTTACCATCTGATACGCTGTGTTACTATATTTACATATTGCAAAGCAAGCTATTTGCTCCATTACATTTAACAAACATATCCAATTCCAGGAGTTTCTAGGAGTTTATGCTATAATTACTACTATTAATTCATTAAACAGAGAGCACTTCTGAATTATCCTTGTAAAAACATACTAGGTCAAATAATTGTTTTCATCAATGTCAAAACTAACAACAGTAGGTAAGTTAAGTTCCATGGAGGGTCAAGTTTATAGTCCAGCACTTTTCAAATTTCTGGAATAAACTTCCCCAGCATGTTAAGCACTATTATTCACTTCTTCTTCTTCTTCTTTCGACTTTTCCCGGTTAGGGGTCGCCACAGCGGATCACCTGTCCACTCATGATTGGCAGTGGAGTTTTACAGTGTCGAGTTGCCAGCCCAGTGCCCAACCTTCCACAGAAGACACACACATGCACGCACTCACACCTAGGTTCAATTTAGAGTGTCCAATCCACCTACAGCATGTCTTTGGGATGTGGGAGGAAACCGGAGCACCCAGAGTATTACTCACTATCTTTCTGTAAACACAGCATTAATGGCTGCATTGATATCTACAACATTTACCTTTGGATTGACTGTCATGGCCCTCCTGCAGAAAGGAGGTAAGGCCTTAGGGAGGGTACTAGTAAGGTAGGAATGCTTACAAGACTCAATGACTTCCAAGTACCAAAGAATCTATGAAACTATATCAAGAAGCCCATTATCTTGCTTAAAATGTCAGCAGGGAACAAATAAATTAACTTAAATAAGACATTTAAAATAATAACAGCACAACCATGTTGATGTGTGCAATAAAAGTTCTAAAAATGTCTAAGCATTATTAAAACAGGACATCTTGTAAGGACAGGCTCCTATTAACCTCTTACTAAGTCCACTATAATTCTCACTGCTGCTAACAGCATATTGCTTTCACTGCCAGGTTATTGTGCACAGTTTCCCTAGGCGAATGTGATTGATTTTCACAAATTAAATACCAAAAATTGTGAGCCTAAACAATTTAAAAAACACAAAAAAATCTTAAATCTTTTTTTTTTTTTTTTTTGCTGGGGTGCAAGCCTTCTGCACTTGGCAATGTGGGGAGGCAAGCCCCTCCACACACCCCAAAATTATATATTCTAACTCAAGGGTCACATTATGGTGGAAAAAGGGGGAAAGCCCTAAAAAGCATATCACTGGCTCACACATTACAATACACTGTGATGAAACTGATGACACATCTTCACACTGAAGGTGGGTCACATCACATCTTCACAATGAAGGTGAGGAGTGGAAACGTCAGAAAAGACTTGTATGTATGTCTGTAGTACATTGGTCCATGTTGCTATTCTTGATTGATTCAGTAAGGCACTTTTTCTTCAGAAAACTAAACTGGGTGAGTTGTAGAATACAAGTCAAAGAGAAAATATGGTGCTGACAAGAATTTGTACAGGGACAAGATCTGCAGCTATATTTTTATAAGTGCATATTAATCATCAAGAAAATACCAGTGGGTGCAGTACTGATTCTAATGCTAAAAACACTTTGCCCACAAAGTTGTTGTTGTTGTGTCTTTCGTTTTTTTCCCAGTTAGGGGTCGCCACAGCGGAACTCCGGTCTGCTAAGGATTGGTAGTTGATTTTTATGTGCCGAGTTACCAGCCCTGATGCACAACCTTCAACGAAGGTACGCCCATTCACGCATGTCTCCATGCAGAAGACACTCTAGCTGAGAATTGAACTGGACAGTGTCTTACTGTGAGGTGACAATGTTACTGCAGCACTACCACCGCAGGACTTTTACTAAGTGTAAATGTTTGCCTTCAGCGCCAGATATCTCACTGCAACATTTGAGAAGGAGGCCGGCAATGTGAGCGTATGGAAGAAAACAGGTGTTGGCCTGATATGGTAGTAAGGAGTTTCTCATCCATTTTGAAAAGGACAGATGGAAAGTGCTGGATATAGTATTTCTGAAAAGGTGAAACTTCAAAGGAAAACAAGGCCATTTAAAGCTGGAAAAAAGGATTTCAAGGGAATTAACATGAAAGGAATAAAGTAGAGAGACCACAAAGCAGCAATGATTTTACTGAGAAAAATTTAGGGTGCGGTACATTTTGTTGCAGACTGCAAACAGTGTAGAGGGTATTGTGTGGGATTCAAGCTGTGGGAAGATTTTTGAAGCTCATGTGCACACATCAGCCCAATTCTAACAAAAAGCATTTTCACAGGTTTTATTTAAAGCATGTGTAGTGGGAGATAATACTGAATGGAAAACCATTGAGAGGAGGATTGTAATCTAACAAGACATTCAAAAATAGGATGCTTGTTGTGAGGAAAATTCAAAGCTGGGATGGGTGATATCCTATGTTATCAAAATAAAGATGGCCTGAATGTATATTCATAGGTAAGGTATAGGGGATAGGCAAAATGTTTAGATATGGGAGTGCGTGAAAAGCGACACACTTTTGACAAAAGAAAATGTAATAAAAGAGAAGAAGCTGACTACATAGTTAGGAAATGTACTGCATGCTGAAAGAAAGGAAAAGTGATTGTTTGCATCTAGGCCATCATAGCTGCAAACACTGGCCGCACTGGAGTCATTCTGCTCTATGTGAAGGAGATGGCTAATTTTAAAGGGGTAATTATTGTCCCAGGATCCCCTGGTATAGAAACCTTTCTCCTATTTCTATCTTTTTTAAATCTACCTACAGACTAATACTGTGAAAGTTTGAACATTATTTTGTTAACATATGCAGTTTTTTTGCCAACGAGTAGTACAACTGACTTATGACAGACAAACTTTTGCATGAACAGTATTCAACAACAGTGTCTTAGCTGAAAGTGTTCAGTTGAGCATCAACTCTTTCTAAGACTTTTTGGAGAATGTGTCCTAGTACAGAAGAAGATATTTAGGTAAGAGGCTTGTAGAAATGCTTGTAATATTCATCATTGTTGTATGCTTTGCCTCATATGAGTGTTCAGATTACAGGATTTCCTAATGTATTTGCTTCTACTATAGTATCGTCTGAAAAACACACCCACAGAGCTATTAAAAGTAAAAAAAAAATACTAGTAGTCAGATATTCATCTGCCTGTCCTACCACCAATAAAATCATTAGCACCTTTCCTCACTCTAACACTTGTTAGTTTTATTTTATTTTTTTACATTTCCTCTGTTTTCTCTTTATCACATATTTCTTCATTCTGTTGCTGTCTACATACCACACCTTCTCCTGCTTTATGCCCATCTGCTGAAACCTTCATACTCTATTTCCAACTACAATTGCCTGTTTGCTGCTTATATAGCATGCTACTCACACACCTTTTCCTCAGTAGTCCCAAAATACATCCTTATCAGCTATTGTCTATGTTTTAGCTTTCCCCACCAACCCTGTCATCTCATTCATGTATATTATTTCATCCAATCAGTTTCTTCTTCCAGCAGTTTCAGTGACTTATAAACTCTGTATACTGGCCTTCCAACAATATCCTGAGTTTTAGTACCCAAGTCCATGATGCAGTGGGATAAAGCTCTAACTGTTAGCCAGATGATCCAAAGTGAGCTACCAGCATGCGTGCAGGAAGAGCTGGGCAAGGAGGGTAGTCTGAATGGCTTCATCAGCCTGCTCAACCTGACAGGGAATAGGAAGTAGGGAGGGAAGTGTGCTGAGATACACCTTCATGGTGGATCCCTAGTGAGGACCAAAGGCATGTGCTGTGTCTTGATTTCAAAGGGGCCAAGACTATTACCGAGTCACATGTGGAGGCATGGGCAGTATTGTTTTGGCATATATTTTACTGGATTTTGTCAGCAAAGATATAATGGTATGGGCATATGCCACAATGTCCATTGCATAAAATCCCATTGAATAATGACATTAAGAGAGAAAATAATACAGTCTCTAATCAGTAACTTATGCTACCCCAGATTGCCTTCTTCTTCTCACTGGACTTGGACTTGAATGGAGATCATCCAGGTGAGGAAATCGTGTTCAGCTAATACAGTGAATGAGGAGAGGCAATGGGTGAAGCTGATTGTCAACTGTGGGAGAACAAAAATCTCAAAAATATACGGAGTTGTACAGAATGCCCCATACCCCAGCACTCCCCTAGCACTAGTCTGTACTTCCTTCCCAACTCATTACCTTCTTCACTGAATTCAAATCTCAACCATAAAATGACTGTTCTGGAACTCTGTGTCAATGTTCCTTACCTTTAACCTCCTCTGCATTTTCTAAATATAACAACCATGTATCTGTTTTGCCAAAGGAACAGAAATGGGAGAAGTCAACCGTCATAGATGGGAGAAAACTACCCATATAAGCTTTAATCATTTCTTCATGTCAGGAATTCATACCAAAACCTCCATAATAAAAAGACAGGTGGCCTGAAGGTGAGTTGTTTATCTGGACTGGATTAAGAATTCAAATACAATAGCTGAGTAAGCTTAAAAATCAATAATTGAATCATGTATACTTCTGATTTCCTCTAGAATTTTGATTAGGTCAGAGATTTCCTAAAACATAGGCAATCACACCTTGGACCAGCTCATAATTATTTTGTTAGATTTATGCACAGTTTAATGCCTGCAAATGTCAAATACATGTTTTCTAAGTGCAAACCAACAAGCTACTTACCTGATAGTCAGGCACTCACACTGACTTTTTCCAGCTAGGATTTCACTTTTTATTAGTGTTTGCGTTCAGTTACTACACTGCGATATACTTTTGAGCTTGATTCTTCGCAGGCTGCACAGCAACAAACTACCATGCATTCTGATAAAACCGAGTCGATGCTCAGTCTGGTTAAAGGTCAGATATGTGGTACTGTCACATTGCTTAGGAAACTGTGGCACTCATCCTATGTTTATGTCCCCTTTGACCTTTAAAGCTAAAGCTATCTATTGCTTTGTGCAGAAAAAGGCATTCCTTGGTGCCTTTGTCATTCAAAATATTTTGTACAGCTAGTAGTTTTATATGTTTTGTGATCATTGCTTTATGGCATTGCTTCAATTTATTAACAATAAAGCCCTCATATTTATGCATTAAGTTTAGAATTATTATCTGAAATTTATAATATGCCTGGAAATGGATGTATAAAATTCAGGAGGGTGTAGGAATTTCAAGTTCTTACATATTATTTAATTAATTTACATGATTAAGTGCTGGCTGGAACATGCATGAATAAAAGAAATAAAAAGCCTTTAAGGAATACTGTGACAACAGTGATGGATAACACTCTGAAGACAGTGATACAGCTCTGTTGTCCACTTATTATTAATGTATGAAATGGAAGTCCTAAGGTATTTAACTCGATTAGCAGTAAACACAGCATCCCTGCATTTACAGATGTGCAGAGTCTGTAATTAGATAAGACACAGTGGGGATAATTACAGAAACAACTGAAATTTAGCACTTGACACGATGAGTTAGATAATAGGAAAGTCCAGTTATACATTTTTAATTTAGACGTCATGTCACGAAAGTTAACATATTTGCTATAAAGCATCTGCAGACTATACTACTGCTGATTTTGCTGTTTAGGCAGACTTTGCTTTATTAGATTTAAGCAGATGAGAAATATAATCACCTTTGCTATAACATCATTCTACTCTGGCCAGACTGAAATTATCTGAAAGCAGACTGATGAAAGCCAAGTTGTCTCTTTTAAAATTCATCCCAATGTTTGACCCTATTATTAAGCACTGAATTTATGACTCACTGTTATTAGCATTAATCCTGCAGGAGGTTTTTCCATCTGACCTCATTGCTTTTGTAGTTGTATAATTAGAACAAACTTTCCAGATAGGATTTTGCAAAAATCACTTCCAAGTTCCAGATTTTACAAAACTTACTGACTGAAGCAAAAAAATCCAGATGACCACCACGGCTTAAAACACGTTTATTTAGACAAGCGCTTTCACGTAGAACAAGCCACGCTTTCTCAAGTCTTCAATACAATCTACTAACTATGAATAGCATGAAATCCACAGTTTGGCAAAAAAAGGTCAGATATCAGCATCTTGACAATTTATTCACCTGCAGTACAGTATTGTCTGGCATTTAGGGCAGAATAGTAAAGCTCCAAGCTGTTAAAGAGTAGCTTCTTGTGCTCAGGGTACGTGGTTTGATTCCTTCCACCTTCTGTATGACTGAGCAAGATACTTAATGCAGTGATCCCTGAAAAGGGGAAATTTGTGCATTGGGATTTCACAATCAACAAATCGGTAGAATAAAAATAGTATTCCTTGATAGACCTTTGCTGTAACTTTTGTGTCACACCACCATTTTATGCTTTGCTAGTATAAATCATGCAAACACATTTGTGTGCATGTGTATCTATTTGCAGGTGTGTCTGCATGTTAGGTATGCATAGGACTGTGTGAAATAAATTGCAACATGTCACTTCATACTCCATACACTATGAGCTGCTCATTCTTTGAAAACTGGGGTCTTATTATTTCAGCCTCCTCTTGCATACTGTTTGAGTGAAAGTAGCTGATCTTTATAAAGAAGTGGTGAGCCAACATGGCTAAAAAAGAAAAGAAATAAGCAATGCTAGTGTCAGAGAAGTCAAAATCCTTGTTGTGTTAATCACAGTTTTTAAGTTTGTAGTCTTATCTTAAGTTATTATTAGTATTACTACATTAATTAGTCACTTACTGATAACGTTGTCTCTCTCCAGAGGATCAGTGACCTCACATTTAGTTATATTAGAAAGGTAATGCAGACATGCTTTCTACTAAAGCATTATATATCTTTCCTGCTTTGGACAAATTCTGCAATACCAAAATATTTCTCACTGTTCTACCTGGCCATTAGTGTTTACACCCTCCCTCCTGTATCTTTGAATTATTGCCATTCAAGATTTGTCTTGGACCCCCCAAAAAATTGAAATGCATAGTACAGTTGAACAAACCTGCAGAAATCCATATGTAACAACACATGATTTATCCCAAGTGTATGAGACATTTCCAAACTATACACATAGAACAGAAACATTTCCAATAGGGAAAAACAGCCCTTTAGGTTCGAAGAAAATGTTTTAACAGAGTTACCTGTAAACTGTAGCACTGGATAGGGGACAAACTCTGTATTCTGGACCTGTACATATTATTAATGATGTAGCTTTTAAAATAAGTCTCATTTCAATGGTACAGTACAACCACAAAAGTCCTTTTATCCAAGCAGTTCTGTTGTGTACTAAACTGAACTAGGGTACTTGAGCTGCTTGACAAATCTCCACGTAGAAAAGGCTACTTGGTAATCTGTAAGGTTCAGTGTCATACCAAACTGGGCTAACACAAGAGCTTTCTGTAAACTCCTGCCACCACTGACCTCTATAAACATCATGTCCTGCCCGCTAACGCTGTGTTTCAGTTTGAATGACGTGCAGAAGGGCTAATGGGGCATTTGACAAAAGATACACAAGCATAACATCATTTTGGCAGTTACTGTTTTTGCTGCAAAGGAGAGGTATAAAAATTCCAACTTTAAATAGTTGTTTAACTCAGGAAGAAAGTTACAGTTTAACTTATATATTGCCTTCATTTCTCAGGTGGCTAAAACTGAAACTGAAACTTTGCAGTTTTATAGGGTGCAATGCTAATATAAAGTTCTGTTGCAGCTAATAGAATTTTTCCTATTCACACTTGGAATATCTGACTCCTATATACATCTCCTCACTGTTGTTGCTACGTCATACAGGGATTGTTATGCAGAATGGGTAAATTGGGCATATGACTTAAGATACACAGACATAACATCATTTTGATGACTACTCTCCATGCTGGCAGTGAGAGTTAGATATATATTCTTCCAGCTCATCACAAGTTCCAAGTTCTGTATGGGAACAGATTTACAGCTTAGTTTATATGTCTTACTTATTTCCAAGGCAACAGGAAAGCAAGGTAAGCCTCTGACTCCTCAGTTTTTATAAAGACATCTATGGCATACAGTTGAGGTTGTACTGATTTAAATTATTAGATGTTTAGTTAATAGACAGTCGAGAATGTTCCATTAATTTCCTTGGTGGGATCAGAATATGAATATTGCCTATTCTCTGTGCAGCATAATTTTTTTTTTTTTTGCAAATTGCTCTTCATATCCAGTTCTCAGACACTGAATAGGACACCAACATGCCATCAGCCTCTGCAGGTGTTCTTATCCTACACTGTTTGTGATACAAATACTGATATAGATATAGATATATATAAGAGAAATAGCTCAGCTGCTGTGGCAAAATTCTTTGGCTTCCAATACAAAGAGAGTATAAGGGGCCGCAGTTAAGTGTGTTAGTAGTTTCTGAATCTACCAAAGGCAGATAGGTTATGGTCACCACATTCACTAACATAGCCTCACAATGGGCTAAGAAAATAGCCCTGAGGACTGTCAAGGTACCCCTTGTCTACTTGTCAACTTTTAGTCTTCTGTTGAAGGATCTTTAGATATTACCAAACATTCACTCTTGGGCAGAATATTAAAAGGTCGGGACAGGGACAAGGAATAAGCTTACTCATGGCACCCCTTTGTTAAATCTTAGGTTACAGACTATTTTACAGAGTGTGCATGCAGCAGTAGAGGACTATCACCTATACACCCAGTGGGACACCCTCTTCACTTGGTTACACCCAGTGGAACACCCTTTTCACTTGGTTGCACCCAGTGAGACACCCTTTTCACTTGGTTGTAAACAGCAGCCTTCCACGTTAGTGAGATTTTTGGGTCCTTAAGATGGTGTCAGATTGCTGTGGTACAAGACACTGTTTTAGTGTGTCTGAACAGTTCCAAGACAGACCAAACTAGATGGGATCAGCAGACTATTTTAGACAGATCCACCACCAGGTTAATCTGCCTCTTTTGTTGATTTATTATCATCCATAAGCTTTGTAGAACAACTTGCCTTGATACCTTGGTAAGAACATTCATGTTACAAATGTACCTTAGCAGTACTGTGGGCTTCTCTCTTAGCCCAACATAACATTAAATAGTGAACTAGCAGATGTAAAGCCCATAATCTCTCTGCCTTTGGTAGATTATGGCAAAAAGTATTAAAGGGTCAAATGGCAGCCTAATCAGCTATCTTTGCATTGGAAGCCCAAGAATTTTACCACAGTCGCTAAACTATTCATCTCTAATCATCCAACAGGTGGTCTGGGATTTGTGTAGGCAAACTATATACCTCCAGTGCTACCTGCTGAAACCTGAATACCTGTAAGTGAGAAAGACTATAAGCCAACTCATTGCAAGCCTCTGGAATGCATTTAGCATAAAAAGATAAATTAATCTGTAAACTGTGAAGGATAAGTAATGTTAAGAGCAACAGAACCCATGGGGATCTGGATGAATTTTTTAAAGCACCTGCACCACATCCTGGTTATCGGATAGGAATATCACATTTTTTCAGTAAGTCATCTTTCCAAGGTACTGTAGCTTCACAGGTAGGCATCAGTTCAAAGAAGGAGATGTCATTTTATTCTTCTCAGAAGTCCATGAGGAAGGCCAAGGTGTGCCTAAATGTAAAATGTCTCTACTTAGTGATTGGTATGACTTCATTAATATGAAATTGCAGACCATTAATAGTTACAGCACAAATTAACTAGAAAGATGAAGAACTTCACCCTGGTCTGGACTTCCTCACTGGAAAGTAAGCTTTAAGTCTTCATGGCCAATGACAAAGCACAACAACATTAATCTACAAAGGATCCACAAAATAGGTACACACAAATTATTATCTTACAGTGGAGAATTACCAAAATATAACCATGAAAAACAGCAGTTGCCACAATATAGAGGATTATGAGTGGGTCACCCATCATAACTTGCTAAGTATGTGTTTGAGGTATGGGTGCCAAGAATCTCCCCTTGAGGTGAATCTTGACATCCTTGTCAAGAACGCTTAATTAAAGATCATGATCGGAGACTCGATCATAATTCTTTGGACTGCATGGAGCTTTATCTGCTCCATGTACTAGTAGTTGCAATAAAAAAGAAAAGAAAAAAAAAGCCAAGTGTTTTGCTGGCTTTCAAAGCCATAAAACATTTAGTAAACACTGTCATAAAGGCAGTGTAAGCCATTCCCTTATGTTTAGACTCACCTTGCCATGCCTCTCAAATGTCCACATTTTTAAAGAATGTCTAGATTTTGCTTCTGGTCTGTTTTTCATAAAATATTTGGTTTTCAGATAAATCAGTGAGGGTTGAAGTCACTAAATTTTGACATACGTTTGAGTTTCAGTCTTAGCATCTTTCAGAAAATTTAGCGGAACATACATCCTGTTATTCTAGCTACTTTCTAAGTTTATAACAGGATGTCACTGCATGTCACCAGTATGGAGAGAAGGCAGGTATAAATATTTTTTTTTTTTTTTTATTCTGCCACTGTTAATTGCTGGCCAGTACTGGCAAATTTGACTGCCTAGCATGAGACCAGACCTTAACAAGTTAAGCAGGGGATGCTTACCATTTGTTAAGACTGGATCTTGCCCTGCAGTAGTGCTTAACTGATTTTTCTTTTTCCAGTTATCAGAGCATAATCACTGCACTCCAGGCTCTAGATTACTGTTAAACATGAACTGTAAAATAAAAGCTGACATCGGGATAATAGCTCAGCATATAATAACCTTATGGGTGCAACATTTGACTGAAATATGTTTTTCTTTTTCTTTTTTTAATGTGTGACATAGCAACCAAATATCTTTTAACCTTGCAGTTAACCGGCGTGAACAATGACAGCTGGAGCTAATGGCTAAGCTCAGTAGACAATGCCTGGTCTGTAATTTAAATACTCCTTTCTTTCCTTCCTTTCCTTTTTTTTTGTTAATGAAAGCAATGAACATCTCGATCTAAAGAGCAGTCGGAAGAATAAATAGCAAGGCCAGATCCCAGGGAACATAAAGTACAGTTGTGTACACTTACCATAAATGTAGATGTCTGAGTGTATTCACTGTTGCAGTCATTACATTTGGGTAATCTGCTGGCAGGTTGCCCTCAGTCGGCCTGATTAACAAAGCCTTGGTTCCTGCATCGGTTGCTGTCCCTTCTTCCATGACGTCAGGTCATCAGGGGTAAAAAACATGCAGCCGACGCCATTACATCAATTTTTCTTGCCCCAGATTTCAGGTGCCCCCCAAATGGGAAGCAGATTGAATTAAAAACACAAAAAATATACCTCCAATCCCAAAAGCAAATACACCAAAAGGGCTTTTAAGCATAGTGAAAGAAAGTAGAGGTATAGCCAGAGAAAAATAGGGGGCTGGAGGGAGGGTAACCAGGACTGCAACAGTGAATATACTCAAACATCTACATTTATGGTAAGTGTACACAACTGTACTATGTTCTTCGTGTTTCACTGTTGTAGTCATTACATTTGGGTAGATTCCCAAAGCTATAGTTGGGTGGTAGGAATTATACAGCACTAGGACCAGCTATAAGGCCCTGCAGGACAGCAGTGGCAAAGCCAGCTCTGGATTTAGAGAAAAGTGGTAAATGGTAATGTTTGCTGAACGTATGAATTGAGCTCCAGGTCGCAGCTTCTAGAATGTCCCTGGTTGGAACACCTCTGAGAAAGGCTGTAGAAGTAGATGCAGCCCTGGTGGAATGGGATCTGATCCCCTGGGGGATAGTTTTTCCATGGTGTATGTAGCAGAAACGAATACAATGGCTTATCCATTTGGAAATGGTTTGCTTTGAAATAGCCTTTCCCTCTGCCCCTGCAGCAAATGCTACCAGCAGATGTTCAGATTTTCTTTGAGCTTTTGTCCTGTTTAAGTAAAATCTAAGTTGTCTGTGTACATCCAATGAATGCAGAATCCGCTCCCCCTTGTTATGTGGATTGGGAAAGAAAGTTGGCAATTGAATGGCCTGATTAAGAGCCACACTGGATACCACCTTAGGCATGAAGGATGGATTGGTCCTGAGGGATACTCTGTCCACATGAAAAAATGATGAAAGGCTCCACTGTCATAAGAGCCTGTAATTCAGAAATCCTTCTAGCTGAAGTAACTTCTAAAAGGAAAGCTGTTTTCCAGGAGAGAAATTTTAAGTCTGCAGTTGCAGCTGGCTCAAAAAGAGGGAGAGTGAGCTTTTCCAATACAAAATTGAGGTCCCAGACAGGGGTTGGAGCTCCCCTGGTTGGTCTTAAGTTTTTGGCCCCTCTGAGATACTGCTTTAGCAGAGGATGAGAGAAGAGGGAGGTTCTGTGTTATAATGAGCTGAAATGGCTGAGGCATGAATTTTTATGGAAGAAAAGGACAGGGCCTTGTGAAGCATCTGAGTTAAGTATTGTAAAATCTGAGGAATGTTGGGCACTGCTGTGCTTATCCCTTGAGAATGATTCCAGGCACAGAATCTTTTCCATTTGTCAGCATAGATTTTCTAGTACTAGGCCTTCTCGCCTCCAAAATGACATCCATCACAGGTTTGCTGAGGGATGGTAAGTGGAATTTAGGTGATTAGCCATGCTGCAACGTTCAAAGTTTGGAGCTGAGTGTGCAGAATTTGGTTGTTCTGCTGAGACAGTAAGTAAGGTGTCTGAGGCAGTTGCCACGGAGAAAGGTGTGGCACAGTGTGCAGGAGTGAGTACTAGTGTTGGCGAGGCCAGTCTGGAGCAATCAAAATCATTTTTGGTTTGCCCTGTTTGACTTTTAGTAGAACTTTGGAGAGCAGTGGCAGAGGGGGAAATGCATAGACTGATAGGGTTTTCCAGCTGAAGGATAGAGCATCCACTTTCCAGGCTTTTTTGCGATGACATCTTGTGCAAAATTTGTCCAACTGATAGTTCTGGGGAGAGGCAAAAAGATCTATGTCTGGGCTCCCCCATTTGCATGTCAACATGTTGAAAATCCATGGTTTCAGTTTCCATTCATGTGGATCCATGAGATTTCTGCTTAGTTCGTCTGCCAGAGTATTCAGCTTTCCTGGCATGAATTGAGCTTGTAGTTCTACTTGATAGGTCAAGGCCGTGTTCCACAATGCCATGGCTAGCCTGTAAAGGGGGTAGGAGTATGTGCCCCCCTGCTTGTTTATGTACCACATAACCGTGGTGTTGTCTGTCTTTATCATTAATTGTCCTGTATGAAGGTAGTCCTTGAAGGCTGTCAGTGCATTCTGTACAGCTAGCATTTCTTTTTGTTTGATATGAAAGTGCATTTGATTTGGGCTCCATTTGCCCTGAATGCACTTCCCTGCCAGATGTGCCCCCCAAGCATAGTCTGATGCATCTGTAGTTAGGGTTTGGGTGGCAGGGAGTGGTGTGAATGGCAGTCCCTTGTTTCGGTGGCAGGCCTCTGCCCAACATAGGAACTCTAGTTGCAGGCAAGGTATGATAGGAATCATTGTTTCCAGGTTGTGACAATGCTGACTCCACAGACTTTTTAAGTATCACTGAAGTTTCCTCATATGCAGTCTTGCATATGAAATTAGAAGAATGCTGGAGGCCATGAACCACAAGGCTTGCAGTATTTGCCTTGCAGAAAGCAGGGTTTTTGTGGCCACCTGTTTGAAGTAAGTCACCAAATGAATTTGCTTCTCTGGCATAAGGAAAGCCATCTGGGCAGTTGTATTCAGGCTTACACCCAGGAATGTAATTTTTTGAGAGGGTACCAGTTGTGATTTCTTTTTGTTTAAAGTGTACCCTAGACAAGTTAGAACCCTTTTTACAAACACCAGATGGTGTAGAAGAGTGTCCTTGTTTTCTGCCTGAATTAGACAATCGTCCAGGTATGGATATATTTGAATATTTCTTTGCCTGCAAAATGGAATTACTGGAGCCATGCACTTTGTAAAGACCTTGGGCACAGTAGATAAGCCAAAGGACAGTGCAGAGAACTGGTAATGCAAGTAGCCTGCTTTGAAGTGGAGATATCTTCTGCAAGATTCCCTGATTGGGATATGCAGGTAAGCCTCTAAATCTAGAGTTGCCAACCAGGTATCTTTGCCTAGCATAGGACGTAACTGATGAAGAGTCATCTTGAACTTTGAAATGTCCAGAAAGGTGTTTAGAGTAGATAAGTCCAGAATTGGATGCCATGATTTGTCTTTTCTGGGTACCAGAAAAAGCCTTGAATAGAAACCTTGTGTCTTTTCCTGTTCTGGTACTGGTTGAATAGCCCCCATGCTCATGAGGGAAAGTACTTGTTTCTGGGCCTCTGCCCACTGATTTGGGGGCAGGTCTGGCCATCCGTTTGGAATTGGCAACATGTGGAAATGAAATATGTATCCCTGGATACTATATTTAAAACCCATTTGTCCTGGGTTATAAGTTGCCAGTTTCTTGCATGAAGAGCCAACCCCCCCCTCCCCCAAAGAGGTGGCTAAAAGGTAAGTGCTTGGTAAGTGTAAAGGAAAGTCATTGAGACTGCTTACCATAGGGAAGTGTCTTGTTGTTTCCAGATTTGGAAGAGGAGGCACCCCATTGTTTTGTTCTGAAAGCCCCTTGTGACTGAAACTTGGAGCCTTTGGAATGTTTGGGTTTGACTTGAGTGGCTCTCGAAGGAACTGGAAAGGACCAGTTCTTAGTAGGCCAGTGCCTACTAAATCTTGGAGTTTGCACTTGTAAGAAATCTTTCACAGTTTGCATAGATTTAGCTTTATCTTTCATCTTTTTTAAAACTTCTTCAGCCTTAATACCAAAGAGATGGTCCTGTTGTAAAGAAGCATCTAACAATTTTGCTTTAACATGATCAGGCAGATTTTGCTCTTTCAGCCAAGCATGCCTTCTTAGCACAGACCCAGTAACAGCAGCCCTGCAAGTGGCCTCCAAAGAATCAAAACCACATTGCAAAGTATGTTTTCCAACTTGTTCAGCTGAATGCAATAAATCATGTAAATCTTTGTTTTCCACACAGTCAGAAATTAACATCATTTTCTGTTTAAGCAGTCCCATAATATGCTGTTGATATTTTAGCATATGAAATTGACAGTTTAAAGCCCTGATTGCCAAGGTTACAGAAGTGTAAACCTTCTTACCCCATCTATCCAGCGCCCTGGAATCTCTATCAGAAGGGGTAGGATTTTTAGCAGTAGAAGCCTTAATGCCCTTGGAACCCTGAGAAATGGTTTCAGGATCTGCAGCAGGATTTTTGAAAGGGAATTTGTTGGAGTCAGGAACCCTGTAGTAACTGTCAGGCTTACAAGGAGCCAGAGGCAGAGAATCAGGAGCCATACTAGATTCTGAAAAAAACATCATCAACAATGTCTAGAACAGGAGGTATAGCCAAAGGCCTATGCTGAGGAAGAAGAAGAAAATCCCTAAGTCTCTTTTTAGATTCAGAGAAATCCTGACTTTCCCAGTGGAAATGTTCCTTTAAAGTATGTAAAATTTCCCCAAAAGAAAAATCCTCGGGGGGAGAAGCAGAAGGAATGGAATCTTCTGCATCAGTCCTCATAAGTAGGTATAGACAATTCCTGTTCATTAGAAAAGTCAGAAGAAATATAATCCTGTTCAGTGGATACATAATCAATGTCTTGCCTAGGCCTCTTAGAAGGAGGGGGTTGGCTACCCCTGATCAGAGTAATTAAATCTTCAGCCATTTTGATAATTTGTTTTTTAGGCATAGGGGCCTGCACACATGGCCCAGGCGTTGTTTTTTTTAGGCATAGGTTGAGTTTTTGGCCTTATATTTGAAGATGGCATCAGTCTAATATACAAATCTGTAGGCCTGAAAACACCCTCAGAAGCCGGTGCCTGCACAGCGGCTCCGGATCCATCCAAGGTAGAGACATCCGCAGGTTCCATATTTGAAGCATCTCTCGGCATACCGGACTCCAAATGGGTCTCAGTAGAGGCCTGCGAATCAGAAGTAGCGGGTATCAGGTGCTGCGAAAGCACTTCACTGAGTACCGATGAACTGGCCACTGGCTTAGGGGAAGATTCATCGGCAGTTTTGGACCTCAACGGCCTGTCTCTGTCTTTTTCTTTGCGTTTTTTAGGTATTCTGGTAGTCGGATTGCTAACAGATGACATTTCAGGATAATTAAAGCATGAGACAAAATATTTAAAAGCAAAAATGTACCAACGTTTGATAGTGCATTGATAAAGCACAAAACCGACAGCAAGGAACATTGTGGTCAGGGCCTAGGCAAGGAATACAGTACAAATGAAAATCCTTATGAGGTATTTGCTTCCCACAGGTAATGCAATTATTAACTTTTACTGACATCGGTAAGGAGCAAGAAAAAGTTTCCCCAATGGGGTACTTAGCTTTTTAGTAGAAGACTTCGGATCTGAAACTCAAAAACGAAAATTTCAGGAGTCGGACAACCGGCACTTGTGAACTGCTTCTGCTTCAGGCACCGTGCAACAAGAAAGACTGATGTAATGGTGTCGGCTACATGTTTTATATCCCTGACGACCTGACATCATGGAAGAAGGGACAGCAACCGATACAGGACCCAAGACTTTATTAATCAGGCTGACTGAGGGCAACCTGCCAGCAGATTACACAAATGTAATGACTGCAACAGTGAAACACAAAGAACATCCACAACTGGTTGTCCTTCATTAAAATTGTACTACAGCAGGCTATAACAAACATTGAGCTTTATATACTAGTCTTGATTCATTTTAATAATAGTAATGAATGCTTCAACCATTATCTTCATGAGGGTTTGTATCATATGGTCTTGCAACCGTATGATCGCATTTTAAAACATTGGATCACACATGCACATTTTGGGATGTGTGTGTTTTCTGTTTTTCTAGTGCCAGAATCACCTCAGAGTTGGCATATATAAGTGCAGAGGGCGGGGGGGGGGGGGGTGTGCTGCGGGTGTGAGTCTTTACCATGATGTTTATGGTTTTCACAATTAAAAGTTTTATAGTAGTCATTAAAGTAGAAGTAATTTTTTTTCTTCAACTCTTTTGCTTTTTTATCTAACTTACAGGGTCTTGAGAATTACTTTGCTACTTATTTGAAACAAATGCAGGTGCTCAGTAAATTATCAGTCTTTATCTTTGTGCTTTTTTGGGGATTTTGGAATATAGATTGACCTTTTCCAATTCAATGGCTACTGCTATGTTTAACATATCTGTTGGCAAAATCATAGCAACATAGTGCCTACATAATTTTGCATGATTTTAAATAATTTAGCTTGTTTTCCATCAGTGTATGCATAGTCATTATGGGGAAGTCCTATTAAAGCCCACTTATCTTCACTTTCCAAGATGCCTGGCTGTAGAACACAGAACATACAATCAGTGATGGTTGGATCCTTTTTATATAGTTCTTCTGCCACCACTTCTTCATACCCTCTGTTTCTGCAAGGTCCCTACCATCTTTTTTCTTTTGTCAGGCCCATTTAAATCTGGAAGTTTCATTTAACGCCTTTAGTCTTCTAGAACAGATCTCTTGCCTTTGCCATTTTGTTATCTTCTTCCATTTCTTTGAATTGCTCATTCATGTTCTTGGAAACTCTGCATTCATTTTGATATATTTTATTTATCTCCATTGCCTTTTGATTTCCTTATTTGCTTATCCTTTTCTAAAAGCTCCAAAACAACCATTTTACCTACTTAATCTTCTTCTACTTGGAACTTTCCCACTCCTGGACAATATTACAAACATCTGCCAATAGTTTCAGAGCATTAAGAAAATAACAATGGATAAAGTGGACACACTTGCTTTGCACTATCAGGAGCCACAGTGGTACAGCGGTAGCGTTGTTGCCTCACAGCAAGAGGTTCTCCTTTCCGATTCACGGCTGGAGTGCCTTCTGTGTGGAGTCTGCATGTCCTCCCCATGGTCGAGTGGTCTCCGCAAGACATGCGTGAATGGGCGTGCCTTCGCTGAAGGTTGGGCATCAGGCTGGCAACTCGGCACCATAAAAAAAAATCTACTGCCAATCATTAGCGGACCGGAGTTCTGCTGTGGTGACCCCTAACCGGGAAAAGCCGAAAAGACAAACAACAACTTCCTTTGCATTATCAAGAATAGAAAAACAACCTATTAACTTTCCATTTAAGATCATTTAGCATGAGTGGTAATGGTGTAACAGATATTTTTGGCAAGAGACTTGATATTTTAAACGGGTAAACAAATACTAAGAATATACAGTTGCATGGCTGGAATTTTCAGAGATATCCTAATTATGTACATTTCAAATAGCATTGAATCTAGGCTGTGCAACATGTCCTTTCTGGTGCACTGAGACTGGAGTGAAGTTATTTTGCCTCAGAGTCTCACATACAGTCTTTCTGGAAATGAAAAATGAGTTTATCATTTGTAAGAAAAAGAAGACCTCATCTCTTAAATGGGAATGGTGTAAGTATCACTATTTAAAATACCTGCCAAGGGCTATCAGCTGCCAACACTATTGGGTAAATAATGTAATTCCTTGTACACCGATACTAATGTGGAATCACATCTTTACTTAAAGGTGTTTTCTATGTTCAGCACAGTACATCATACACACACACACACACACATATTTATATATATATATATATATATATATATGTATGTGTGTGTGTGTGTGTGTGTGTGTTGGTATGCATGATCCATTTACTAAATAATAATACATATCAGACGCTGATTAACAAGCACGCTATTAAGATACTCTGAACCTGTATGTTTTTTCTTACTATCCACAATGCGCATTACTGCATATTATATATGACATGCATATTTTCAAAATGTTCTGTTCATTTCATGAGTCATTAAGTATGCTAAGTGACTGGAAAAAAAGTTTATTATATACTGTTTTCTTTTCTTATATTTTCTTTTGATTTATTGTTATGGTTCTTCATCATCTGAGAAAGCAAAATAGCATATTTTTTTATTTCTTTTATCATAATTTTCTGGGCTGTCCAGAGTGTTTCTCTTATGCCATTGCAGCTTATATCACAACACATTATCATGCTAATCATGTTTGTTCTTGTTGTTACATCTCCATTTCACAGTGAACTTTAGTTTATGCAGTACATATATTCTCTAATATAACTTAAAAGGAATATGAAGAAAGAGCTTACACAGATTCAGAATGTTATTAACAGTCTTAGAATAATACAGTGTGGTTGCCAGAGATTGCTGATGCCGGGTGTAGATAGATCTATGATTGAAGGCAGTTACTTGTGGGTGAGTGGGACGCTTGGTTGTGGATCAGAGGGAAGGCATAATGGGTTGTGCTATGCAGACACAACACTACTGTAAAGTTATCCAACACTGTTGTCATGTTATTCTTTCTCAGCATGTAAAGCACCTGTCTTCCAGGTGCATTCAATTATATTATTAGGAGTTTTTTTGTCCATCTGAGGTTATGCTTCACTCTTTAAGCAATGAATGATTTAATAGAGGGTAACACTAAGAGTTAAGCATGACTTGCAGAAGTTGGGGTGGATGGCAGATTAATAATTTAAATGCCAAAGGTGGCCCCATCTGCCCCCCCCCCACCCAAGAATGTTAATGAGAAGTAGAAGAAAAGCAGTAATGTGCTGGAAAAAGCATGTATAATGCCCAAATGTACAAATATGAAACATTTAGAATTAATCAGATTGTGAGACTTGTTCGCATCCGTAGTCTATACCATATCTGAAAAATGGTCAATTTATTTGGAGCAACTTCACTTGGATTATAAAGACAAGGGACAGCATTGTGGGTTTGTTAGAGATTTCAAGCTGAACCTGTATATTGTCTTAAATGTGTTAAATTAATTTCATTATTTCACTTCCAGTAACCTTTTTGTTTTGATTTTACATCCATTTAACAAATACATGAATGTGAAGTTGTTCAGTCTTGCCGTTTGTACTTACACGTGGGTTCAGAGCCGATCCATCGTCTCTGAGTCGGCCGCTTTCCAAGCTCAAGATCTTTGAGTAGCTCGAGGCACAGTCCCTATCCCATGATGCTCTCTGACTAACCCCAGATGTAGTTTTTTTTGCGACCGTCCCATTGGCTGTTACTACTCCTCCTCCAAGGCTATCTGAGCCTTCAGAGCCGGAAGGAGAAGATCTGATGGTTGTGGAACCCTCGGAGTCTGGAGGACTGGAGGCCCATTTTAGACCTCAGCAGACTCAACACCTTTGTCAAGAAGGAAAAGTTCTGGATGGTCACGCTTCAATCAATATTACCATTTCTAGGAACGGGCAATTGGATGTGCTCTATAGATCTCAAGGATGTGTACTACCACATCAAAATGGCCAGACCATCCAGAGAACATTTGCATTTATGGCTGGGGGCCAGTCTCTACCAATTTTGAGCACTGCCCTTTGGTCTCACCACAGCCCCCAGAGTGTTCACCAGATGCATGGCAGTGGTTACGGCTCACCTGAGGTATCTAGGATTCAGGGTGTTTCCGTGTCTGGATGACTGGCTCCTAACTGCCACCACCAGGCATCAACTGATTCTCTCCAGAGATTACACAATCAATCTGTGCTCTCAGTTAGGCATAACCATACATTTCAAAAAATCTGCTTTATTACCATCGCAGCATATTTCCTTTATAGGAGCAGATCTACACACCACCACTGCCTTGGTCAGGTTGCCTCAAGCAAGAGTAATCTCTCTATGAAATCAGGTGTCCCATTTGCTAATGGAAAGAAGAATACCAACCTCCCAGGTTCTGAAGCTATTAGGTACCATGGCAGCTACGCTCATAGCGGTTCCTCTGGGATGGATGCACATGAAAATACTCCAATGGTTATTTTTCACCCAGTGGTCTTATCTACAGCTTCCAATGTCATTCCAGATTCTACTGACAAATGCTTGCAAAAAGGACATTCCTTGGTGGTTGAACAGCCACCAGGTAGCTGTAGGTCATTCATTTGTACTTCCCCCTCCCTCAGCCACGATGACCATGGACGCTTGCTTCCCTGATACGGTGGGGGGGCTGTTTCAGGAAAGAACTGTCCAAGGTACTTGGTCAGAGATGGAATATCATTTCCACATCAATGTCCTAGAGTTGAGAGCGGTGTTTCTAGTGTTGCAGCACTTTCACAACTCTCTACCTCGGTAGACGATTGAAATCCAGATGGAGAACATGTCAGTGGTCTGGTATATCAACAAACATAGGGGAACCAAGTCTTACCCCTTATGCCAAGAGGCCCTAAGAATTTGGCAGTGGTCTGTATCCACCAGGCACTTTCTGATAGCAATGTACATCCGGGAGACATCCAACGTGATAGCAGACAAACTGAACAAAGCCATTCTTTTGCCCCATGAGTGGTTCCCTCAAAGAACAAGTGGCGGAAATGATATTCCACAGATGGGGCCAGCCTTGCTGTGACCTTTTTGCATCCCTGATGATTGCCAAATGCAGAAGCTACTTTGCCCTGTATCCTCCACCGGGAGACAGCCCAAGGGATTCTCTCCTACACGATTGGCCCTCGGGTCTCCTTTATGCCTTTCCACCAACCTCTCTGATCCCCAGATTTTTACAGAAAGCCAAAAGCTTGGGAAGGACTGTTATTCTGATAGCCCCATTTTGGCCTAGGCAGATGTCCTTCATGGATGCATCTGCAGTCATAACAACTGGGTTGTCCTGTCGTCAGGCAGCCCTTCGGTCGGCCGGATTCCAAAGTCCGGGTCCGGCTTCGGCTGGTGTCGCACTTCACCCGACGTCATCTCTGTTGGTCTTCGGGTATAAAGGCATCAGCCGACGCCATTTTCCTCAGTCTTTCTTGCCGCGTGGCGCCCGAAGCAGAAGCTGTTCGCAAGTGCCGGTCGGTCAGATCCAGAGATTACTACTTCCGAATACTACTTGAAGACTTCTAAAGCTAAGTACCCGTTGGGGACTCTTTCTTGCCTCAGCCGATGTCAGAAAAAGTCAATAACTGTTTAACTTGTGGGAAACAAATACCTCATAAAGATTTCCACTCTTACTGTTTGCCTTGTTTAGGCCCAGACCACGGCGTAGCAGCCTGTTCAGCCTGTGCCTCATTCAACCGACGAACGCTTAGGCGTCGGTCGGAGTTTGCTGAACAGTTTTTCGGCTCAGATTTTGCGTACATTATGCCGTCGGATCCTCCGACTACCCAGATTGTTAAAACGCAAAGAAAAGACCGACACTCGCGGTCCGCGGTTTCGGCGAAACCATGGTTAAGCAAACGCGAGTGTCTCGGTTTCGGCCGAAACCGAGAAAACTGATCAAAGCACAGCTGAATCAATGACTACTACTGAAGCTCCTGCTACCCTACTTGAAACGGCCTCAGAAATCTTACCTACAGTGGTTACTAGTGACTTATCAGACACCATCCCTTTGGATGTCTCTACCCCAGCACGTGGTGCTGCTAGGCCTCCTGCAGCCATGTCTATTAAGGCCTTTGCCAGGGCTAAAGCAGCCAAATCTACTAAGTCAGTGCCTGTTAAGCCCCCCTCTACTAGGCCCACTTCTAGTTCACAAATGCTTACTCTGGCAGAGGATTTAATATCCTTAATTAGGGGATCTCAATCTCACCCAGACAGGGCCTCTCAGCCCCCAGAAAAGAGACCTAGAGCAGAGCCCCCCGAGCCTGTGTCCTCTGATGATTCCGCGGAGGACTCTGATATTACAGACCAGCCAGAGGCTCATTTCTCCAATTATGAAGACTCAGATGCTGAAGAATCCATTCCAGCTGCTTCTCCACCAGAAGAATTCTCCTTTGGGGAAACCTTAAATGCCATGCGAGAACAATTCCAATGGCAGGAACAGGATTTCTCAGATTCCAGAAAAATACTTAGGACTTTTCTGCACCTACCACAACACAGGCCTTTAGCTATACCTCCTGTCCTCTCTGTTGTGGACGATGCATTTAATGATGTCTGCACTGCACCAGATTCCTTACCTCCAGCCCCTGTCAAACCAGACAGATTTTACAGGGTTCCAGACACTCATCACCACTTATACAAGGCCCCACTTGCAGACCCCGAAACCATATCCCAGGGGCCTAAGGCAGCAGCCTCGACCACAGCAAAAAACCCTATCCCTTCTCAAAGGGAAGCCAGGTCTTTAGACAGATGGGTCAAAAAGGTTTATACCTCTGCTACTCTCTCAGCTAGAGCTTTAAATTGTCAGTTTCACATGATACAATACCAAGAGTTTATGCTTGATCAGTTAACTAAAAAGCTATCCTCTGATGACTCTATAGATAAGAAATATATATTAGAAATGGTAAATAACATACAACAGGTTAGTAACCATTCCTTAAAATGTGGCTATGATGCACTGGAGGCTTCATTTAGATCAGCCATGACTGGCACAGTGATAAGAAGACATGCATGGCTGAAGGAACAGGTCTTACCGGATCATGTTAAAGCTAAGTTATTAGATGCACCTATGGATAAGGCCAGTTAGTTTGGTACACCTGCCCAGCAGGTAATGAAGAAAATGGAAGAAAAGGCAAAATCTGTACAAACAGTTAAAGATTTCTTGCAGGTTCAACCCCAAGGTTTAGCAGGAACTGGCCTGCCAAAAATTGGTCCTTTCCTGACTCCACAAGATCCCAAAGGGGCAGGAATAGACGTCCCAGAGGCAGAAATCAATCCAGAGGGGTGCCTACAGAGGACGACAGTGGCAAGGTAATAACAGAGGCACAGACACAGCCACTGCCACTACAGCAGCACAGTGACTTGATTCTAACTCCGCCTACCAGGGAACAAATAGCAGCACCATTAGGCGGAAAATTAACCTTATTTTCGAAAAACTGGCACTATATCACAAAAGACAAGTGGATTCTGCAAACCATAGACCAAGGATACCGGTTCCACTTCCACACCTTACCAGTCAAAGAGGAATGCCAAACCTGCCTTCAAATCAAAAACAGAAGCTCTACAGCAGATAATGCAACTAACAAAGATGCGAGCTGTGGAAAAGTGCCAATAACAGAACAAGGCAAAGGATTCTACTCCAGACTATTCCTTGTTCCAAGATAGGAAAAAAGCTGGTGACCTATTCTCGACCTGTCCATCTTAAATACATACATCTTTGTCCCAAAATTCAAAATGCTGACCCTCCAGCAACTTCTTCCCATGCTGGGCAAGGAGTGCTGGCTGGTAACTCTAGATCTCAAGGAGGCATACCTGCACGTCCCCATACGACCAATTTGCAGAAGATACCTCAGATTTCTTGCAGGATCAGAGCACTATCAATTCTCAGCATTGCCCTTTGGCTTATCTACTGCGCCCAGAGTATTCACAAAATGCCTGGCATCAGTAATCGCTCACTGCAGACTACAGGGAATCCAAATTTATCCATACCTGGACGACTGTCTGCTACAGGGGGACAATGAAAGCAAGCTGACAACAGATTTACAAAGGGTCATTTACTTGCTACAAGCACTGGGATACACAGTCAATTTACAAAAGTCAAGGCTGATACCATCCCAAACAAGGACATTCTTGGGCGTGGAATTGGACACAGTAAAACAAATGGCATTCCTAACTGCAGAAAAACAAAAAGAACTCCCTCTTTACTTCTTGGCACTAACAAAACAGAACAAGCTAACAGCAAGAAAAGTTCTACAGGCCTTGGGCTTCATGGCATCCTGCATAATCTTGGTTCCACATGCCAGACTACATATGAGAAAACTACAGTGGTACCTAAATAATTTATGGTCCCAACACAGGCACAGCCTAGAAGCAGAAATTCCTCTAATCCCATGCCTAAAACAGGAGTTCCTATGGTGGGCTCAAGCATGCCAGTCAAATCCAGGCCTACCTTTCCACAACTATCAAGCAAGCCAAACCATCACAACAGACGCCTCAGACCTAGGATGGGGGGCTCACATGCTGGACAAATGCATACAAGGATTGTGGACACAGGACCAGCTCCATTTGCACATCAACCTAAAAGAAATGCTGGCAGTAAAGCTGGCAATCCAAAATTCAGACCATTCCTCAAAGCAGGACATTTGATGATAAGGACAGACAACACCACAGTCATGTGGTACATCAACAAACAGGGAGGCACTCATTCATACCCCTATGCAGAATGACTTTGGACCTTTGGAACCTGGCCCTCAGCTACAACATCCAGTTACAGGCAATGTTTGTACCAGGAAAGGAGAATACTCTAGCAGACATGTTAAGCAGAACCACCTCGGATGCTCACGAATGGATGCTACACCCGGACATCTTCAAGGCCATCTCAAAGAAATGGGGAATGCCACAGATAGATCTATTCACTTCCCCTCTCAATCACCAGCTCAAAAAATTCTGCACAAGAATGTTCCACCCACTTGCATGGAAAGTGGACTCGCTCTCCTTCAGCTGGAAAGGTCTGACAGCATATGCATTCCCACCTCTTCCCTTGATACACAAGGTATTACTAAAAATCAAGGAGGAACGTCCAAGGATAACCCTGATAGCTCCAAACTGGCCAAGACAACACTGGTACCCACTGCTGAGGAGCATGTCTCGGGACAAAATATGGCCAATACCCCTGATGCCTTTGATGTTAACCCAGAACAACTACAGCATCATGCATCCAAACCTAAAACTTTGCAACTGACTGCATGGAACATCACATAGCAGCAACTAATCCAGAGCTTTCCCAAAGGGTTAAAGACATTATCCTTGAAGCCCGCAGACCTTCAACAAGAAGGAACTATGCAGGAAAATGGAAAAGGTTTGTCATTTGGAGTGCTGAAAGAGGAAAAGATGTGTCCAATATAGACATTGCTAACATTCTGGAGTATTTGGCAGAGCTTCTACATACAGGCCTGTCCTATTCCTCCATCAAGATACATGCATCAGCTATTTCAGCAGAATACAGCTTTGATCCACCTATCTTTTCACATCCTTTACTCAGGCAGTTCCTCAGAGGGATCAAGAATGTAAAACCTCCTAGGAAACCACCATTGCCAGCTTGGGATTTGAACTTTGTGCTGGAAAAGTTGACACTCGCACCTTTTGAACCAGCAGCAACAGCAGACCTGCAGCATCTATCGTGGAAAACTGCTTTCCTACTGGCAATAACCTCAGCAAGAAGGGTTTCTGAACTTCAGGCCCTAATGGCAGTACAACCCTTCCTAATCTTCCACCAAGATAGAGTGTCCATGAGGACTAATCCTACATTTATGCCTAAGGTGGTATCCAGAGTGTCTTTAAACCAGGCAATCCACCTACCTACCTTCTTCCCAAACCCACAAAACAGAGGGAAAGAATGCTGCATACCTTGGATGTACATAGACAGCTACGCTACTACCTGGACAGAACAAAAAGTAACAGAAAAACTGACCAGCTGTTTGTAGCCTATGCAACAGGAAGGGAAGGAAAAGCGATTTCCAAACAGACAATCTCCAAATGGATAGGAAATCGCATACGATTCTGTTACTCCTTTCATGGAAAACCAATTCCACAGAACATAAGGCCTCATTCTACAAGGGCAACAGCCACTACCACAGCCTTCTTACGAGGAGTGGCAACCAAGGACATTATTGAGGCGGCTACTTGGACCTCCGTGCATACATTTGCCAAGCATTATAATTTACCTCTGTATTCCAGATCCCGAGCAGGGTTTGCCACTGCTGTACTGCAAGGGATCCTATCCACACCATAATCTATTCTTCCTCCTCCCCTAGTTGGCTATGGTATTCTACCCAGTTGTTATGACTGCAGATGCATCCATGAAGGACATAGTACAGTTTTGTACCTACCATAAATGTAGATGTCCGAACTGGATAGCATCTGCAGTCAGGATTACCCTCCCTCCTTCCCCTCTGTGGTACTCCTAGGGTATTTACCCTCCTAATAGCTAGCTGGCAGGGGGGAGTCTCTTATAGTGTATTTGTTTGTATATATGTACACACATGCTTATTTTTTGTGTTTGCCTTCTATCTTTTTGGAAACATTGGCATTTACCCAAAATTTAGCCTTCCAAGAGGGCAACTGGCATCTGGGGCAAGAAACACTGAGGAAAATGGCGTCGGCTGATGCCTTTATACCCGAAGACCAACAGAGATGACGTCGGGTGAAGTGCGACACCAGCCGAAGCCGGACCCGGACTTTGGAATCCGGCCGACCGAAGGGCTGCCTGACGACAGGACAACCCAATTGTTATGACTGCATATGCTATCCAGTTCGGACATCTACATTTATGGTAGGTACAAAACTGTACTATATGGTTCCTCTTCCTTCAGCAATATCAAGTGGAAGAACCTTGGGTTCTGGACCCAGTGCCAGACCTTCTGACTCAATCATCGGGAGTTCTTCACCCCTCTCTTCACTCCCTCAAACTGACAGCTTGGCTGCTCCACTTCCCAAGTTAACCAGGTCATATAATTTGTCTTCCGTGCTGCAACATATTCTAGTTTCTTCTCATAAAGTCTCCACCAGGAAACTGTACAACAGTAAATGGAAGCGGTTTGTTTATTAGGCTTCTCAACATGATATTGATCCCTATGTCATTCCTATTCATAGTATTCTGGAGTTCTTGACTACGCTTTTTCATGAAGGTGCGGCAGCTGCCACTATAAGGATCAATTGGCTGCAATATCCAACTTTCATTTAGAATGTGAAGGCTCTAATATTATGTCTCGCAGATTATGTAAAGCCTTTCTGAAAGGGACTCATCACCTTAGGCCACCTATCAGACATCCAGTTACTCCCTGGAATCTAAATTTAGTACTGTCTGAACTTGTGCTTCCCCCATTTAAGCCTCCATCATCATGTCTTCTGAAGTTTCTTTCTTGGAATACAATTTTCTTGACGGCTATTACCTCAGCGCATAGAGTTTCTGAACTACAAACTCTTTCTATCAGACCTCCCTATCTGGTCTTTAACCCTGACAGAGTATATCTCAGGACAAATCCTACAAGCTCATAGTGTGAAACCAATTGTTTGTGTACATACTTAGCAGTTACACAGTACAGAGATGTCTTGAGTACTGTTCAAATGCATAACAACATCATTTACAAATATACTGATTTATAAACAGAATTAGGAAGGTTTGTAAGAGCATTTTATATACACTTTTTATTGTCATGCTTAGGAAGCTTGCCAGTAGAATATCATATACAAACAGATCACGATGCAAGCTAAAATGCAGGAGTTAAATAAGTGGAATGCTTTGGTGTCATTAAGAAGCAGTAATATTCAACAAAATGGGTGAATATAGTAGGTGTTGTTATAAAGCAGGACTAGGTTTGAAGTTGTATTGACCCACAAGATTTTAATGAAATGAATAAGGAAGAGCTCTGCCTATTGCTTACTTTTGAGGAAATGGTCTCAACTATGATGCGAACATCTCTTAGTAGTAGATGCTTGATAATTTCTTTTCAGATCTAGGTATAAACCCAGGAATATGGTAGAAAAAGCAAGATGAAGAACACTCCAAATTGTCCACCATTAATTCAGTATCGGAGAGGCACACCTTCCTCAGAGTTAAGTTTGGTATTTCATCCATACCAGAAGTAATTCAAGGAGATGTAGCACTGGTAACTGAAGGCTTTGAAGGTACTGTAAACATAACTTATGATCTAAGAATTGTATACATATATATAAAAGACAGAATAACTTCAAGGTAAGTAAGGACAAATGTAAAGTAAGAGTGATACACCTGAAATATATAGGTCCTATTGTAATGTTAGGGGGACTAAAACTTGTTACAAAAAAAGAAAGAGCAGTTGAATAAATGCCAAAGCTCAAAGACAAAAAGCATTATTGAGAATTTGGGAAGGAAATATTATGTTGCAAAGGTCTACTTAATATGTCTGAGCCAACAATGCCTCTATAAAAGTTGTTAGCATAAGACAGAGCCTGGAAATAAAATTGTGAACAAGAAAATTGTTTTGAAATGCACAAGAGATTAGTTACATATGATCCAACTTTAAAACAGTTTGATGAGTAAGTCAACTGTTTTGTAAGTAAATACCTAATATAATGGCATAGGAGTTGTCATAATAAAAGAGTTATCAAGAGTTATATTATGTGCAGTTTATAACATATCAACTTTTACCAAATGATTAAGAGCATTAATAGATGCACAAAAGAGATATATGAATAGTTAAGAGGAAGTGTGAGGAGTAATATGTATGTGCGTGTGTGTGTGTGTGTGTGTGTGTGTGTGTGTGTGTGTGTGTGTGTGTGTGTGTGTGTGTGTGTGTGTGTGACAGAGAGAGAGAGAGAGAGTGAAACATTCCATGAATATGTTCATTATAAAAAATTTCAGGTGGAACATTTTTTTATAAGTCTCTCCTGATATTGTATAGGATGTTACCCAAGCTACAGAAATATGATGTGAAAATGCAAAGAAGACAAGGAGGTGCAAATAGCAGAACTTTTGAGTAGAAAATATCTATCAGATAAATAAGAACATTTTCTAGAAAAAAATATAGAGATCTTTTGGATAATACTGCAAGCTGCAATGAAAGTAGAAAAAGTAAATTAATTCCAGACATTTACTCACACTGACTTCGAAATACAGTTACCGAAAGAAATTATACTGAAAGGCTGAAATGAACAAAAGTCACTATCAAAGAAAGACATGTATTCTTATTTTTATTTCAAGGAAGAGCTAAGTTGTGCTCAAGGCTTAATTTCAAAGCTTACAAAGTAACAATTCCCCTATCAATAGAAAACCAAACTGATTAGAAAGGATACATGAATCATATATGTGAGTAGCGAGAGTGAAAAAAAAAAAAAACAGGAGGGATAACACACTTGCCAAAAAGCAACTCATATAGAATAATGTGCCCAGAGTTGTGTCATATGCAGTTTGTAGCATGGCAACAAAGCAAAAGACGAACTGTAACTTGTTATATTTCATAACCATTCTGGTAGTAAAGAGTATCTTTACTAATTGAGCTGACTGGGCACAGATTTGTTTTAGTTTTAATAAGCCATGTATCTTATATGTGCATATTATTATTCCAAATTCCCTGAAATATTAAAAGGAAAAGAGAGAATAATTGCAGGTGAGACTAATAGATTAAAATCTATGTTTATTACACATGTAACATGTGATGTTTCTATGTCTAGAACAAGTGCAGGTGTGACAAATGTATTAAAGTCTATGTTTGTTACACACATAATATCTAATGTTTGTACGGCTAGAACAAGTGCAGGAGTGACTACCACACTAAATTCATTTTATAGAACAAGGTGATACCTGGGATTGACATGTCTGCTTATTGTCTACAATATAAAATGGGGGAATTCAAAAGATTTCTGCAGGAGCAGGGATTCAGATACATAATATGCAGTTGCTTGCGGTCAAATGAACTAGCAGAGGTAACTGTCCAAACAGTGGAAAATATCATGATGAAGAAGGCCAGGAAAATTTAGTAGGATCATAATCTCCAGTTGTTGGAAATAGGGAATATTCTGTTGCTGGAATGTATTCTCTCACCAGCTAAATTGTTAATGGGCAAAAGGTTGAAAAACAAATTCCTTACTTTAGCTACATTAGTGACTCCGGAGTTCAATATAAAGTAAAGGAAATGTTGCAGAAAAAACAGCAGAGAAAGATATACTGCTACAGGAAATATTTCGGAACAAATTTATCAGCTAGAGATAAAGCAAAATAAAGAAACCTTGGGAAAGTTTATAGCCTGAGGCTGAAGAAGTTGTCCAGTAATCAGAAAATGAGTCGTATCATATTTGTTAGGAAGTTAGAAGGCTATACAGAGGGAATAATAGAAAATTGTATAAAACAAATATGCTAGTACTGAGGTAACAACCATAATTATAACAACAAGTATTACCTTAGGAAAATACAACAACAAACACCAAAACTGTAGAACCAGGTAATAGAGCAGTACAGCGCACAGGTGTCCACAAAATCACTTTGAGCACTTTTGTTGGCTGTAGAGCCAAAAGACTTCTTCAGATCACATCCTGTGACATGGTTTAAATAATTCTAGGTCAGTTGTACATTTACTAACTTCTATTTTATGAAATTAGAATTTTGTGTATTTTAAAGAAGACATTGTTGTACTGTTTGTGAAAAAAATGGGTCTATGGGTGGTTGCTGCTTTAAAACATATGGTGGGAAGTGCAATGATGTCACAGGATGTGATGTGTTTTACCTATTTAAACTGCTTTGAATGTTATCATGCTTATTCTGAAGAAGTCTTTTGGCTCTACATCCGATGAAAGCGCTCAAATAAAGTGATTTTGTGGACACCTGTGTGCTGTATTGCTCTATTACCTGGTTCTACACCTTAAGAAAATAGTGAGACTGTGGGAAATGTGAGACAAGAGCTGCAGAGAAAGGTAGCTCAGGGTGCGTCTCCAAGCAACGTTATAGAGCAACAAGAACTGTCCTTAAAACAGATATATACACAGTGTAAGTATTGCTCATAGTACTAAACATTATCATGTTGGATTTATTAAAATGACATTTGAATGTTTATGTAAAGAATTTCTTTGATGCAAAAATATGACTTACTAGATATAACAATGATTTAAAAATATTGACTGTAATTAAATGGCTCCTCATATAAGGCATATACAATATATATATTTTTCCAGCTAAAAAGGGGAATATAGGATATGTTGTATATATATTTTAAGTATGCTATTGTCTAGCTACAGGTAGTTGTATGATATCATGTGGTACAGTTTCTAGACAGTCTAAGTGAAGCACCTCATTGAAATCAGTAAGCCATCTGTAGTGCCTGTGTTGTTTATGGTGTGTTCTGACAAATATCCAGCTGTTACGCAAATAATCAGGTAAGTTACGAACTGGTCTACAACATAGCCTTCTTTAAAACTCACTTTCTGGCAGTGCTGTGATATTTTTGCTTCTCCTTATGCCAGTACAGTTATTCTAAAATTATTATAAAGATGCTTTTAAACATTTTTTATTATGCTTGCAGATCCATGAAGGATGTATATGTTGACTTGCTTTCTATATTTATGATGTATAATATCATATACCAAAAATGATTAAAGGTTTATGCTTGCCATTTCAATGTGGCAAATAAAAAGTCTCATACTTTATGAATGATAATATTTCCTTGAGGTTTTTTCTAGTTCTTCCATAGCTTAATAAACTCTTACTAATAAAAAGTTGTGAATAATTTAACACTCACACACACTTTTGTTCATTAATGCTCATCCATTTGAGAAACCTCACCAAGGAATAATATGTACTGGTCTGATAGTCCAAATACATGCTTAGTAGTCAGAACTTGTTCTGTTTCCTTTTAAATTGAATGTTTATTACAATGTTTTTAAGTAGTTATTACAAAACAAATAAGTACAATCACACTGATTTGTTTGCACTTGATATCCCTTAGGTATTAAATACCAAGGAACAAACTGTGCATCATATACCCAGAAACTAAGTGATAAAAGCATTTATATCAGTTACTATGTGCCAGCTCAGATTACTAGATGTAATATCAGAAGTTATGTCTTTAGATAACTGTCCTGTATTTAAGCTTGCTATTTGTGTTTCTGTTTGCCTGACTGTTTATGAGTGCTAGGCAGAAAGTACTTTCATTTTGCCAAGTACAACAGGAGAGATTAGTACTGGGATAGATTTAGTAAAATAAGTGATAAACAAAATGCAAAAACTACAACTAGAAACCAGTAAACAGGTATGATATCTGTGCCCTTTGCTAGACACAAGTAAATAATCACAAAACAAAAAAGTAATAGTGCAACATTATGATTGTTCTATCCATTGCCATTATATCAGAGGTATGGTAAATGTTTATATGTTCACATTTCATGAATTTGTAGACATTTCCCACTCAGAGTCTGCAGTACATTTCAATGTTTGGTCAGTGGGGAATTCCTTTGTCCTTATGGTTTTAAACATTGACATATCTTACTGTTCAGAGGTGGTTATACAACCTGTAATTAATAATTAAAAGGCAGCTTTCTTGTGTGATTGCAATAATTTATATATTCTTCTGCAGTCTTGTAATAAAACAAGTTGCAAGTGTAGCTAAGTATTTATCATAGGGTAGAGATGCCAAGTACTTCCCGAAACTAGGCAGTATTTCATCCACTGTTTTTAAACTCACTGCTTTCAAAATCCTTTATGACATAATGTATATCAGCTTAGAGGGCATCACAGGATCAGAATTCATAAATTCACTATAAAATAGCATACAAGCTAAACAGACGTACACAAAAATATATTCTGATATTATATGTTAAGTTCCTTTGTATGCATCAGAGACCAAAAGAAAGCATATGAAATGGATCTTGGCTAAATTATATATTGGTTATTTTTCCTACATGGCACTTCTGCAATTACATTTGGAAATTAGATTTGGACTTTGAGCAAATATGTTCCAAAATAAGCAGAATGTGTTTATAGCTCTGCGATTTTCTAAATTACAAAATGTTTATTGGGGTAAATAAACCTTCTCCTTGAAGCTTTTATTAAGACCATATGTACAAATACACAATATCGCAGAACATTTTTTTTTTGCCTTCATTATTGCAGTTGTCTGTGACACATTTATAATGTCTACGAATATTGAATTACATGCAGGGAAACTTAAAATCTGACAGTCTTAATATTTACAGTGCTTGATATGACTTCAAGCTGGCTAAATTTTAGTACTTAATGTTTAGGAACGAAAAACATCTTACTCTGTGAGTAAGGAGTTGGGGTTGGCATAACGGTTAAGATAAGTTACCTTACAAATATAAGATACAGGGTTTGATTCTTTGATTCTTACCTTGGGAAGCATGGATAAGCTTAAAAAGATCCCCTGGGGTCATTAGCTTAATAACTACCTAAGATAAAGTCAAATGTGAGTAAAACAACAGACACAGACAAATCTGAAGTGCAGCAATATTCTGTTTATTAATAAAAGGCTATTGATAGACTGAAACTGATAATATCTGTGCATGTAGGAAAAAGAAAATAACGCTCAACAGTGTGTGTAGCAAGTTATAATATGGCTTAGTAGTTAAACAGATGGCTGAGATAATTAGAGCATATGTAAATGTGTTGATGTGATACTAAGCAACTCCAAAATCATTGACAAAAATAATCATATCATACATATGATTGAGTAATACACAGTTACTATAAATATAGAAAATGTTGCCTAATTTTTTTCATATTCTTTCTAAAATTTTCCCTTTGGTGGCAAACTGTGTTACTGCTGGTAGCATAAGGAATTTCTTGAAACAGAAATAACTTTTCCTGAATTGCTACAAAAAAAAATGAACAAAGTCTTGCGTGCTCTTTGCCATACTAGCATTAAATGCTAAATGTGGTTATTTATATTGAAGTTGTACCTGTGAGGTTATTAGAATGATAAATATCCTATACCTGCATCTGTAAATGATAAAGGCAGACTTCTTAAAAGCTGCCATGGTGTAAGCAGTTATGTACTGGGGGTCTGAGATTAGTAGCCTTTCTGTGTGCAGTTAGTACAGAGGATTAAGGCTATCAGCTGTTACTTAAGGTTATTTCCTGCTATCCAGAGTTTGATTCCCTTAGCTTCTATCTGGCTGCTGAGGGACACTGTGCAAGTCAGTTAGTCAGACACTACTGTGTGGTAGTGATCGGCTCCCCACTTCTCTTCTTATGTGTAGTAACGCCCCATGACCCATTGGCATTCACAATTAAATATAGCATGAACTGGCTTCTCTGTTGCCTGTTATAAGTGTGAGATATTTATCTGAACTGAATAATTGTATTCACAGAAATGACTCTTCTGTTCTAATGAAGATCAGTGGCTTACCAAAGGCGCTGGATAAGTCATCATCAGTTAGTGTTAAGAACACACAAACAAAGGACCATCTAGTAACTTCTCTACGTTTCACACTAATGCAGTATTCAGCTTCAACTGGTTAGTTCTTAAAATAACTAAACCTGTTATGATCTCAATGACATATTCTAAAAATGTGTTCCAGTTGACTGCACGAGCACTGTAATTGTGACTGCCATAACTGTGATGATTTTAGTGCAATTGTGGAGAAGTATTTGCTAACTTCAAAACTGCTGTGCTTCAGACTAGTCCTTCTTCTCTTACATACATCAGTCTCAAAGTTAGTATAAAATAATGGAAGTGTGGTTGGTGCAGGGGGCTTATCCTCTGCCAGTGATGGTGGGGGTAGTACCAAATACAGAGGGGCAGGACTGTATTACTGCAGGTCAGTAACCATTACCTATAATCAAACAGATGTGGTCATTCGCTTTCATCCATAACTGCTTCAATTCAAACCCACTCGTAGCCACTTTAGTGATTAGAATACACCTTAGATGTCTGATGATAATTAACATTCCATGGGACACATTAGTTTCTGCTGCACTCCCCCAGTGCCCTCCTCTGTTTTTGCCTCATGCTGGTCCCCACACAATCCAGACAGATTACTTCTTTCTTGCTTTTTATACTTTGTCTTATTACACCTATCCCCCCCATACATTTAACTCTCTGTAACTGACCAAGATTCCACTGCAATTTAAATCTGGAAGAAATAACTTAAGATGGGGGTCTGCAGGACCTCAGAAGTCAAAGTTTTAGATTCACTGAGGTGTAGCTTAGATTTTTTTAACCAAATTTTGACTTAATGATGGTCTGAACAAAAATGATGAGTAAGGAAATATATTCAGTCTTTCTTGGAATGGTGCCAGCCTTCCAACCCCTCCAAAAAGGGAGTTATCTTTTTTTGTACCACACTGGTGTTAGGTTGGCATGAAAACAAGAACAAATGGCCAGAGGCATATATTACTCTACTGATTGTCTAGGAGATGAAACTGAAGGACATGGTTAAAATCCACAAAGAGAAAAGGACTGCACGTAGAAGGAATGACCAGACAAAAACTCAACAGAAAAATAAAAGTGTTGTTATGTGGCAGCACCAGTCAGGGCAAGCCTCTGCCAATGAGAAGTTACTGTCACACACATTCTGAGACCACCCCAGAGGGCTGCCTACTGAGTACAGTGCTGATACCTGATTGCCTGACTGTTGCGGAAAGTGAAAAAAATTATACACAATACTTCTGCAAAGCCAGAATAATAAATGCTTATTTTATACAAACGACAGCAGTGTCCAGTCTTTTTTATCCACAGACACCCTCTGTACCCAATTAAAGTCAACTTTAGTCACTGAAAATACCTCAGATTTCAGAAGGTAATACAATTAGCAACAGTTACAAATAAAACACATTTTTAACCCTCCTACACAGATGTGACCATCAGATATTTCCCCAATGACTCTATTAGTCTGTCCATGTCTGCACAAGTAATTCACTGACATGAAAATTAAACATTTCCCCCAATGACCCCTTCAATAGTTTGTCCATGTATGCACACTCACATGCACATACAATCCCACACACTTTAAGTACTTACGTTATTCCCACATCCAGCAGTAACAGACATACCAGCTGAAAAAAAAATACTTCAAAATAAATAAATAAATTTTCCTGCACTCATCCTTCCTCTTCTACATGGAGCACTTCCTTCTTCTTGGCCTATATTGCCTCAGTAACCTGAGGCAGCCTGAGCCAAAAGGAAGGACTCCTTGCTGCCTAATGCAGCAGCCCAGTGAGTCATTCATTGAATGTCTAATGCTGCCAAGCAAATCTGACTGATGATCAGAACACTTAATGCTGGTTTGTCTTCAAGACAGCCCGGTAATTGTAATACTAATAATCATTTTTTTTGTTTTAGATCTCCTCCGAAATATGTGCAACCACTCCATGCATGCACTGAGTTCCAAGCAACCAGAACACAACAGAAAGTCAGTTATTACTTGTAATTTAAAAGTAGTGGTCGACTTTCTGAGTTAGCATATTTTTCTCTTTTTAGTTGGGTGGAGGTGGGCTGCAGCCCAGCAGCCAGTACCACAAGCCACCACTGACCTCTACAAAAAATGCTTTAAATATGCAAAATGTAATTTTGAAGTTTGTCATTACTTCTATTAAATTGCATTTAAATGTTTATAGTTTCATGACTTGTAATAGCTAACACCCAACTATGTTTGGAGCTAGTCCACAATAATCCTACATTCTCTTATCTAAAGGAAATAGCTAATATCCTTGCTAACAAATTTAGTGCAAATTTTACTCCATCCATGTGAAGCCTGGAAAACAGGCATTGCAATGCCATTACACAAGGGTGGCCCGACCATGATCCTGGTAACTATAGACCCATTAGTCTCACTAGCCTCATATGTAAAGCTGTGGAAGAAATTATCTCAGACTTCATTAATCTGGATAGTGAAAATCTCTTAACCCCGGACCCTCATCAATTTGGCTTTTTCAAAGGAATGTCCTGTATTTGCAAACTCATTGCTTTCTTCGAACAACTAACTGCCATAGTGGATAGTGGCTATGCAGTGCATACAGCATATATAGACTTGGCCAAGGCCTTCATCACACTATTCACCATGTATTATTGATAAATGTGTAAATCTGAATGTAAATCCTTACATTGTCCAGTGGATAGCTAACAAGCACTTCACTGGTATCAAAATGAAACATATGTGGAGCTAGTCCATAATAATACTACACTCTGACTGAAAGGAAACAGCTAATATCCTGAAAACACATGCGGTTAGAAAAGCAGGCACCACTTCTGAAGGAAAACAATTACCAGTGGTGTACCACAGGGCTTAGTTTGGGGCCCTCTCTTATTTGGCATATATTTCTCAGACCTTCAGGCCAATACTTCTGGTCTATGCTTAACTAAGTTTGCAGATGACTGTAAATTGGGTGTTATATGATTTCCACCTAACTGACAGTTGCTAAAACATGGTTTACACCATGTTAATAATTTTTTCAAGGACAATGGTCTCAAACTAAATGCAAAAAAAATGTAGCACATTTCATTTTTGTAAACAAAGCAGTTTCCCTTACCATATAGGAGATGCACTGCTCTGATCAGACACTGTTGTAAGTGATCTGGGTATTCTTGTAGATAATTCCTTGTCATTTGACCATCGTATCTCCAAAATAGTTCAGAAAGCCTTTTATCTGGCCCACCTAATTTCCAAGGGCATTTCCCAATAGATCCAAAGAAGTCTTAATTACCTTTTACTCATATTTTATCAGACCCATGATTGAATATAATGTACCTTGCGGCATGTATTTATCAAAACATGTCACACAACTTTAGAAACCTCAGAGATTCATAACTAAAAAGATCAGTGACCTCAAAAGTCTTAGTTATCAGGAGGGGTTAACATCTCTTTTTCTGTACTCAGTCTCTTACAGACTCCTTCATGTAGATGTATGTCTAACCTTTCGTGCCATGAAAGATCTGACCCTATTCAGAGCCGGCTTTTGGTCAACTGGTGCCCTAGGCAAAAGGTATCCACAGTGCCCACTCACGCCAGCCGGTGCCCCCATCTTGGTCTACCTACACCATCCAGATTACTGGAAAAGTGCCCCTGCTAGAGCAGCACCTAGGTGGCTACCTAGTTGGCCTATGCCTAAGGCCGGCTATGACCCTATTTGCTCTCCTGTTCCTTTGCAGAACTAATGGCAAATCAAATCAGTTAAAGGAACTAAACCTTCATCAGCGGAAATATAAGACATGCTGGCATGATTGATTCATACCCCATTCTACTCCTCACTTCTGCATCAAAGTTCCACTACATGTCATGCAGAGTAGCACCCTTGTTACCTTCAAAGTAAACCTAGATGCATGTATGTATGTATGTATGTATGTATGTATGGGCAGCCTGAAATTCTCACTTGGTCTGTCTTCTCTTGAAGAGAAATTTTGAATAGGGTTTTTGGCTAGGCTTGAAATGGTCTGTAGACTGATTGCCTAGTACTTACCTATGAACATATGAACCTATTATTGAATCTCAAACTTTCGACAGGGAGTCCTCAGAAATGAACCTTGCAGAAAATACATTGCATTAGTATCCAGTCCTTTTGAAAACTGCCATGCTTTATTCTGATATTTTCTGAACTAGTATGCTAGTTTATTTTGAAACTGTTGATTTTTTTTCTTGTTTCTTTTTTTTTTTTTTGCCCTAATACTGGTCTTCCTTTTGTGAGGGAGAATCCAGTATCAGTGTTATCATTTTATATGAACCAGACAGGGGAAGTCAGGGTAAAAGCAGCCTGGATCAAACATGGAAACTGGTGGGATTTTATTTGCTAGGCCTACAACTCTACTCCTTGCTGGACAGAAAGCAGAGTGTGATGTGTGCTATGCCAAAGCCAGAATGAGTGCATGCTTCTACAAACCTGTGATAACCAGCTAAAGTGCAGTGCTTATAGAATTTACTTCTGGGGACTTGATCCAGCCACCTTCCTGCAGCTAGACAATTACCTCCACCAAGACAGGCAAGCTGGAGTCAGTGGCCCTTTCTCATCCAATGCAGCTGGCTTCTCCAGTGCATCTGCTTCTACTTAGATCTGGTCATCTAGGCAGCAGTAAAGACTATATCTTGTCTGTGTCCCTGAAACAAACAAAAAGGGGAGACCTACTTTTAGCAAAAGAATGAGTCTTATGATACAGATGTGTGAGTTCACAGGTTATCCAATCAAACTGCACAACGTTTAAGAACTCTCAGCCGCCTGCACCAAACTCTGGCAAAATGTTAATGCATACAGTCAACCTGCCACTTAACAGCTCAACATCTGATCTGCTGTCATTTTTCTTAGCCACTTCATGAGAGATTATTAGCGATGGAGAGTTTTAACTCATCATTTTCCTTCTTCCTTGCTGAAGTCACACAAAACAGAAAGGATTACATACTCGTAACAAGCATGCGATGTTAAAGTAGCTTGTGAAGATAGGAAACAGCTGACACTGGGCAGGATTTACAAAGGCTTACAGTTCATTTCACATTTTGGTGTAATTATTTATTTATGGTGCTATCTACATCATAGTAACTCAAGACATGTAACTGTAAGTGTTTATGATTCTCAGACACTGATTAGAAAGTAGGTGAAAATATAGCAGTTTGCATTTTTAATGGTAAAAATCACATTGTCTGCTTGTAGTTCACAGATTAGAAGGCGACACTATTATAGGAACACATTTTAAAAACTGTTAATAGTTGAAGACATTTGGGAATAAAATTATACAGACATTTCTTCACTGAAAGTTTAATGGAAGCCATATTTATTAAAAAACTAAGAACTTTTTATATTAACTCTTACAATATTTTTCTTTCTTTATTAGTTATTAGAGTGCATTCAAAATCAGGATTACAAAAGGTAGTAAAGGAGAAATGTGAAAAAGTTATATAAGTTTCGAATTGTAAAAATGTTCAACTACATTAGTAAAACAAGCAGGTATCCTTAATTACTCACCTAGGTCTTTCCAGCCCTAACATTATCAAGCAATGCTCCGGTTTTCAGTGTGTTGTTTGCTTTAGCCTTATACAACTTATTTCCACATAGCTGCCTCCTGCTCACTATAATCTGGCATGCTTCGGCCCTCATCCATGTTCCCTAAACAGAACTATTATTCCTCCCATCACGGCCATTTTCATGCACTTTTCCTGCTGGACCATGAGATGTCTAATCATTCAGCAATTGCTAAACAAAATGCTTTCCACTGGTCTTAAGGCAAAGGTCAAAGGTCAAATGATCAGTAATGCTCTCCTCTAATACTGAAAACTAAAGGTTCTTATGGGTCCATTCAAAGTTGTATTTGCTGAAGAAGTCATGAAGAAGTAAGCAGTTGAATAGTTCAAAAGGATAAGACCTTAAAATGCTTGAGACAATCCTTGTTCAGTTAGTGGCACTGATGCAGAAGGGGCAAGAAGGAAGGATGGGAGTGAATGGCCAATGTCAGCTCGCCCACTCTGCAAGGAGAGTGAGACAACTTAAGGTTGTTGCAATAAGCCATGTATGAGGCTGGAGTGTTTCATGCTGCATAAGCAGTCAGGAGGTTGTGCATGTGTTAAAGTATACATGCACCTCTCAACAGCAGCAATCATGGAGCTGACATGGCTGCCATAGGGGATTGGAGTTAGGGCACACTATATGCACCTCCCAACAGCAGCAATCATGGAGCTGACAAGACTGTCATGAGGAGACAGGCGTTAGGGCACACTGCGTGCACCTCCCAACAGCAGCAAATGTGGAGCTGTCAAGGATGCCATGGGGGACAAGAGTTAGGGAACACTATATGTACCACCTAACAGCAGCATTCATGGTGCTGACAAGGCTGCCATGAGGGGACAGGAGTTAGGGCACACTGCGTGCACCTCCCAACAGCAGCAAATGTGGAGCAGACAAGGGTGCCATGAGGGATTAGGAGTTAGGGCACACTCCACATCACCAGTATGATGCTGTACCAGAGTGTTGTCAAGCTCCTCACCAGCCCTAGACATGGTTCGTTTTAAGTCTGGGGGATGATAAAGTGGGTCTGGTAAACCTGGTGAAGAAGGGGAGGAACTGATGCAGGTAATGGACAGCTACATAAAGAAATAAAAAAGAAATCCCAATGAAGCAGTTTCTGCATCTGATATCCTACATGTCCTTTAATTAAATTATGATCTCATAATAATGTATCCACATAAAAGTGCATCAGTAATACACAATATACTTAAAGCTGGTATGAAAGATCAACTTTCCTGAATTCGTACTGTCTGTGCTACAAGTAAATTAGATGAGATGGTACCAAGTTAAAATGCTATGTTACAGTGTATATCTGATTGCATAATGACATTTTAAATTTAACATACAAAAGTGTGATTTGACCAATTTTTAACCTTCAATATGGATCAGTTGTATGTGTGTAATGGCTAGATACTAAAAAAAGGTTTCCTTAAAGTGTTCATGTAATCACATGCATTCTGCTTTCATACCCTACTCTTTAGAATTTGCAGAAGGAGGAAACAGTAGAACACCACTCTATAAGAGTTAACTAAACAAAGACATAAATAAATAATTATAAGTAAGTAACTAAATAAATATATAAATAAAATATTCCCCTAAAAGGTAGCCAGATATCATTTTGTTTTCCTTTATTATTATTATTATTATTATTAATAGCAATAATAATAATAATAATAATAGTAAATAAGACATCATTGCAAAATAGAATAAAACATAGCAGTACTTAACTCATCACAGCAGTTACTAATTAACTGATAAAATTTACATTAAGTATGTCTCCATCCTTATTTGTACTGAAGATCGAGCCATACAGTTTTACAGGGAGACAACCTGCATAATTTACAAATGAGATTTAAAAACCTGTATAACAAACACTGAGAAGAGCAGTACTCCGAACTGTGCGTCTAAAGAACGCTTTTCCTCCTACGGTTGCAAGAGGAATGCACACACAATCCAATGAACTTTAATTATAGGCACAGTAAGGCATTGATCTTTTCCTTGCTGCATGAGAAAAAATGAAGAAGTTAATTGTCTCTGCTAGATGGTTTATTCCCTTCATTAATGCTGTCTTTTAGAGAATGCAGACAAGGATTACCAGCAGTGATTTTTAAGAGGCAAGTGGCAAAGTGCCTATAAATTTATCTGTTTATTGCACCCAGCATAAATATAAATTTGAATTACACTGGTGTAGAAAACCTGTATCTCAAAATTCTAATAGCAAGAAACTGATTTGCTTTGCTTCCTTACTTTGCATGGCATCCATTTGCTCATAGTAACGCAGCTACACTTTTACTCAGATGATCAGTCAACACCAGCCATAACAGAAGTTGCAACTTATCTCATTTTATGTCTTGATGTATATGTTTTGAAAATTTCATCTCATTTGGCCGCAGGCATTAAGACGTATTGGGGGATGGATAATGGACACTTCAGCTGGGTGATAGTAGGTCCCAGTGAGAGCAGCTAAATGCATTTACTGAGACAAGCACCTGTTAGAAATGAAGGATTTTGCATGTCTGTGCATTTATCTTATTTTTATGAGTGTGAGAAAATTGTGAGTCATGTTGTCCTGAAAGGCAAAAAGGGAATGGTGATTTCGGTATAATGAGGTGCATTTCTATCCAGGGAATGTTACATTGTCAGTTATAACATTTAAAACAGAAATGTCCATAAATCAGGGAGACAGACAAAGGCAAGGGCAATTCTGTACAAACATTATATTGGTAATAACTTAAGAAGTGTTTGGCTGAATCCAAAACCAGGTGATCATTTTATTTTTATTAGCAGTCTAAAGCTGTGTCATGATGCACTTTAAAGGACATATGTCAGTACATTTTAATAAGAGCTAAGCTGCGACACACATGCACCTGCAATCCAGAAGGCATTTTTGATGGTTTAACTACAACAAAGGTTTAATAAGCTGTAATATTGATCACTGTCTTTTGCATTTGTTTCCCATCATTTCTCAGTGTTACCCCATCAGAATAATGCTCCAGTACTGTGTGTCTGTTTGTGCTGAATTAATTTGTGTTTGTGGAGGCACAAAGGATGGCTAGGTTAATTTAGTGCCATGACTCACATGTACCTTCCCTGTATGTAGTTTCGGAAAGCATTATGTTTTTATGCCACTGATACACAGCTAATGTAACTATTCCCAGAAGCTTCCAGGTTAGGAAGTTTAGACATAAATTTAGTATAGCAGTCTTAAATCTACATATCTTAAAGAGAATTTGTGTAGCATTAAAGGCAGTAACATAAACAATACCTAATGCATTTATAAGGATTTTTTTGTCTTGAGGGAATTAGAGCCACCTAGAGCTTGTGTTTCCTTGATGTTTGCTCTTAGTTGTATATGTTATTGCAGGCTTGTAATTTATTTTATTTAGTTATTTATTTGTTTGTTTTTTATATGATTGTTTATTTAAGTAAATGTGTGCTTGTTTGTTTTCTTTTTTATCTAAATAAATGTATGTTTGCTTTCTTTTGTGGACCGTGCTAATCCTAGTGGTATAGTTCAAATTACAGCAGTGATCCAAGGAGAAAACATCCAGTTACATGTACATTACAGTGTGTAATAGGCACAACAAACATACAGCAAGACCAATATCTAAGTTGTTAGGCTGCAATGGCAATTTGCCTATTTCATGTTCCCAAGCCAAAGCCAGAGATAATGGATGCCCCTCAAAAAATGATTACGTCAAACATGTAAATATGGAACAGGTACATACTGCAATTAAAGCTATAGAAACAGAAGGGTAGATGATAAGCAGGTTATAAATTAGTAAGTTGTACTCTGAATGGTATGACTCCATGCAGATAACTTAGGAAAACTGCAATGCAAACCTAATATGAGTAAGTAGTTGAGAGAGAGAGAGGGAGAGAGGGAAAGAGCGCTCATAGAGTAATTATAGCTGGTGACCAGCTAGATGAAAATTGCAGATCCTTGTCTTAAAGACCAAGGTCAAAGGGGTGAAATAGAATTTGTTCTCAGAATTTTATTACCCCTCTGAACAGGTCATTGCAACACAGAGAAACACTGAACACCCTGCATAATCAAAATATGTTTTAATTAATAAAAAAAAAAAGTTGAAAATCTCTTCCATTGCCCACAATACTCCTGCTGTGAGATGTGCCCATTTTGTTTGTTTTGCTCTCAGATGTGATGTCATCTGGGTATGTTGCTTTGCTTTGTTTGGGAAGAGGAAGAAGTACAGATTTCTGCTGCTTCTGCTTTAGAAGGGAATTTAATCTAGTACAGTTTAGTGGGGTATTAGAGTGGGTTAAAGGGTATGCTGCTGTGTTATTGGTTAATAAGGACATTTATTTAATGTGGTGCCAAAGAATATATGGGGCTATACTGGGACTATACTTTTCTTAGTGAACTTCATGTTGGAATGAAAAGTGCACAAAACACTGAACATTCCATCTATTTCCATGTCACACTGTGTGGTGCAGGGAAGAAATCTGATTTGGGGACATGAGTGTCGGGCATGTGCTAGGACTCTTTTTATGCTTCTAGACTCAGTCTATAATGACAATATATGTTTCATAATTTTTAAATGTTGACAAATCATTAAAGAAAAAAAAACAGAAGAAATTGTCTGTTGCTCAGTCAAGCCTCCCAATACCCTCTACATCAGCTCCCAATGTCCCTCTGACTTATACATACTAACTCCCAGTTGCAGGATAGTGGGAAACAGTAAGAACCTCAATTATAGTGCATGACTGATGTGCATATGGTTTCTACAAACCATGATTAAAATAAATTGTAACAAAGCCACTCAAGAAATCTACCCTTCTTTGATTGCAGTTATGTTCTGGTATAGCAGGGTACCACCGTATACTTATCAGCATATGTCAGGGGGCCTGTAAAACCTCTGAGGAGTGTAACTGAGTGTCAAGTGGAGGAGACTGAGTTATAAACTAAGTTAGAGGCTGTAGTAGCTTGGGTATATATATATATATATATATATATATATATATTTTTTTTTTCACTGTGACATTAATGTCTTACAGAAAAGAATAATACCCAAGGTACTTCTCGAGTGTCTTGCTAACAATTGTTCTTTAAGAAGTGAGGTCTGTATAATTACAAATCTTACAAAAAAAACAAAACAAAAAAAAAACAAAGAATGCTCACATCAGAAGTCCATCAAACTTTGAAACTCACAGTAATGCCATTAAGTTATTTTTGTAGTGGTCTTTCACCCCCACACACATTCTAATGTGAGGGCTGTTACTTTGCTATCTATATATACATGTATACATGTATAAGGTAGAACAGATTAGTAGTACAGTAGTTACAAAGTAACAGCCGTCACATTAGAATGTATAAATAGATTTATGTATAGATTAATTAAAAAAATACCTTGTCAAAGACTTGATATCAACATTAATTAGCAAAATGGGATGACAATAAGCTATATTTGGTTTAGTACCCATTCCTGTAGGGACCAGTATTACTTTAGTGTGATTAATACATGGGGCAGCCAAACTATGAAAGTTCTGAGTATTAAACAGGAAAATTGGAATACTGCTTATCAAATTTCTATCACCATTTATACAACTCAGGGGGGTAATCCATCAGACCCAGAGCTTTGTTTGCCTTCATACCCCTAACAGCCTTCTCCACATCCCATTCAGTTAAAGTTTTATCTAAGTCAGTCATTTTATCCTCAACTAGCTTAGAGACCTTAGTTGCATTCAAGTGCCATGAGTTTAATAACTGCAGATCTGGAGGTGTAAAGCACGAGTTTAATAACTGCAGATCTGGAGGTGTAAAGCACATGAGTTTAATAACTGCAGATCTGGAGGTATAAAGCACATGAGTTTAATAACTGAAGATCTGGAGGTGTAAAGCACATGAGTTTAATAATTGCAGATCTGGAGGTGTAAAGCACATGAGTTTAATAACTGCAGATGTGGAGGTGTAAAGCACATGAGTTTAATAACTGCAGATGTGGAGGTGTAAAGCACATGAGTTTAATAACTGCAGATGTGGAGGTGTAAAGCACATGAATTTAATAACTGCAGATGTGGAGGTGTAAAGCACATGAGTTTAATAACTGCAGATGTGGAGGTGTAAAGCACATGAGTTTAATAATTGCAGATCTGGAGGTGTAAAGCACATGAGTTTAATAACTGCAGATGTGGAGGTGTAAAGCACATGAGTTTAATAACTGCAGATGTGGAGGTGTAAAGCACATGAGTTTAATAACTGCAGATCTGGAGGTGTAAAGCACATGAGTTTAATAACTGCAGATGTGGAGGTGTAAAGCACATGAGTTTAATAACTGCAGATCTGGAGGTGTAAAGCACATGAGTTTAATAACTGCAGATCTGGAGGTGTAAAGCACATGAGTTTAATAACTGCAGATCTGGAGGTGTAAAGCACATGAGTTTAATAACTGCAGATCTGGAGGTGTAAAGCACATGAGTTTAATAACTGCAGATCTGGAGGTGTAAAGCACATGAGTTTAATAACTGCAGATCTGGAGGTGTAAAGCACATGAGTTTAATAACTGCAGATCTGGAGGTGTAAAGCACATGAGTTTAATAACTGCAGATCTGGAGGTGTAAAGCACATGAGTTTAATAACTGCAGATGTGGAGGTGTAAAGCACATGAGTTTAATAACTGTGGATCTGGAGATGTAAAGCACATGAGTTTAATAACTGCAGATCTGGAGGTGTAAAGCACATGAGTTTAATAACTGCAGATCTGGAGGTGTAAAGCACATGAGTTTAATAACTGCAGATCTGGAGGTGTAAAGCACATGAGTTTAATAACTGCAGATCTGGAGGTGTAAAGCACATGAGTTTAATAACTGCAGATCTGGAGGTGTAAAGCACGAGTTTAATAACTGCAGATCTGGAGGTGTAGAGCACATGAGTTTAATAACTGCAGATCTGGAGGTGTAAAGCACATGAGTTTAATAACTGCAGATCTGGAGGTGTAAAGCACATGAGTTTAATAACTGCAGATCTGGAGGTGTAAAGCACATGAGTTTAATAACTGCAGATCTGGAGGTGTAAAGCACATGAGTTTAATAACTGCAGATCTGGAGGTGTAAAGCACATGAGTTTAATAACTGCACATCTGGAGGTGTAAAGCACATGAGTTTAATAACTTTAGATCTGGAGGTGTTAAGCGCATGAGTTTAATAACTGCAGATCTGGAGGTGGAAAGCACGAGTTTAATAACTGCAGATCTGGAGGTGTAAAGCACATGAGTTTAATAACTGCAGATCTGGAGGTGTAAAGCACATGAGTTTAATAACTGCAGATCTGGAGGTGTAAAGCACATGAGTTTAATAACTGCAGATCTGGAGGTGTAAAGCACATGAGTTTAATAACTGCAGATCTGGAGGTGTAAAGCACATGAGTTTAATAACTGCAGATCTGGAGGTGTAAAGCACATGAGTTTAATAACTGCAGATCTGGAGGTGTAAAGCACATGAGTTTAATAACTGCAGATCTGGAGGTGTAAAGCACATGAGTTTAATAACTGCAGATCTGGAGGTGTAAAGCACATGAGTTTAATAACTGCAGATCTGGAGGTGTAAAGCATTGTGAAATACAGTAGAAAGCTGCTCTGAAGCCTCTCATCTCCATTTACCAACCTACCACCCACACCTATGATTTGAGAGATGAATTTCTGGGGGACCATCCACTGAAGAACTATGAGATACACCTGGGATTAGAATCCTACTTTAACCACTACAAATGACCCTTCCTAGGTTGCTCTACCTCTGATCTTGAGGTCTGTAACATACATATTTCAGTCTTCAAAAGTATCTTCTCAGCCTTTACATATTCCTCCCCACTAGTTGATACCAGACTGTCTTGCATTATACACAAGTCATGTAGTTTACCCTCAGCTAGGTCATGTGCTTCTTTTTCTATAAGGCCACCTGTTCTAAGAGGTCTCCTCTGAGAGCTACTTTACACACTTCCCACCAGGCTCTTGATAAATTTACATAAATTACACCATTCTTCACTAAACCATGTTGGACAGGGGTTTGTGACATGTACCTGTCTTTTGGATGTTTCTAGTCATCCCCTAACCCTTTGTTCTACCCTTTCTGTGTTGACCATTTGGGATATCGGGGCATGATTTGATAGATCTGTCACATGAATCAGTGGGTTAAACAGACCCTCTGTCTAATATGTGGCAAGATGAGGATTAAGTCAGTTCAACTGCCTTGTATCTCTAGATTCATAGAGAGAAGGAAGGCTTACAATCATCAGGGTGAAACTCCCTCCATACATCCAGCCAGTCAAAATGTATGTGATTGTATGTAGTATATACAAGAACTTGTTAATAATTACTGTAAATATGCTCATAGGCATTTCTTTCATGGAGATCATCTGCTTATATGTTCTCTCATATATGTAATGTGATGTTGGAGCTTTTCTCCCCGGGCCTCCGCTGAAAATGGATATGTATCCAGTCGGACTTTCCTGGTTAACAAATGTAAAATAAAATAAAATAAAAAAATAATCACATAACCAGTTGTTAAGACTGTCTTGACTTTTCTTGTAAGTCTCCCTTCTTGTAAAGAGTCTTATCTGTTGTGTCTTCTAGGACTAAATTAACCCCCCCCCCCATAAGAGGACTTGGTCTCACCTTCCTTGTTGTGCTCACTCAAGTGGCTAAAAAGTCTTGGAAGAATTTACTGTTGTCCTGGTTGGGTGCGTAAATGGTGACAATTACCATTCGCCACCATTCAGTAATCCTTTCCATATTAGTCATCTTTCTGTGCCACTGCAAATTACCTTGGAGGTGCTCAATGAAAGGGTCTTATGGTATAATAGGGAGACACCTCCCCCCCAGAGTTTATGCTCTGCATAGACTAAACTATATTCCACTGTGCAGAGGGTATTTATATCCCTCAACTTCATGTTGGAGTCCTGTAAACAGATCACAGCGGTCTTACTTCTCTTATTCCTCTGCTTCGCCCTAGCTTTCCTGACAGGATGAGTGTACCCCCACTTCCAGGAGAGAAAATACATACCACTTTCAGGTGTTTCCTGTGTGACAGGAATGAGCCCATCACTCCTGAGCTCCTTTTCTTGATGCTGAGCTACCCCGTCTCACACACACACACACACACACACGCACACACGCACACACACACACACACACACACACACACACACACACACACACACACACACACACACACACACACACATACACACACACACACACAGACACACACACACACACACGCACAGTGCCAGAAACTTCATCCGGGCTAGGAAGTAAACTAACATTACTTGGGTTGTCACACTAATGACTGACTAATACACTCTGGTGGCTGATTTTCCAGAGTTCGGGTGCATAAACTACAGCAGTTGGAATTCAATTTGCCCAGGCTAGGGATATCCCCGGGTGAGGTTATTTCCACCTCAGCTACCTCCAATGGACTTCCAATTACAGTAAGAAGAGACAGAGAGAGAGAGAGAGAGAGTATGACCATATTTTTCTCCAGTGCAGGTAATAGCATAAAGCAAGTTAAAAAGACACAGTACATTGGTATCATCTTTCCTTGGATGGGCTTACTCTTCCTTTGCTGTATGATGAGTTTCCTTGAAACATGTACAGTAAAGATAAACAGTACAGGGAAAACATGGACTGTATTTAGATTGCTCACTACTGTCCAAGGTGACTAAAGAAATATCAAACTTGATTAAACTATTAAGACAGATTTTTGACAGACTTGATTAAACTATTAAGACAGATAAATGACAGGCTTGATTAAACTATTAAGACATAAAGCCCATCACTAAATAGTATTAATAGGAGGTAAGCTGAAGATTTGTGATACCTAGTAATACAACTAACCAACTTATATCATTTCCAGAAGTCAGTTAAGTACAAAAAAGTAGAAAAAAATGAATGAAAGAGACAGAAAGCCAGGAATACAGAACACAGAGATCATATCCAGCATGTCACCTTATCATGTCCCAGCAGGACTTGTTACTTGAGAAAGAACTAGTCATGATACACTCATCTCACCCGTTTTACTGCACTGGTGACATAGCTGACCTACAGACATTAAGGGATAGAAAAGCATCTTTAGTGACTTCACTGGAAATGCACATATTACTATACTTTACAAAACAGGTATCATAAGTAATAGCCAAGACTTAATATTTCAATATATATGAATGGAGTGTTGCTGTCTTCTCCAAACAAGCACTAATTTAACCTGAACCAAGAAATTTCAATCAGTTTATATCCTCATTGGGAAATTTATAATTGTCTGTAGAGAGATCAGCCCTCGCCTCACTTCTGTCCAGTCAGAGAAGTCCTGCGCAGACCAACAGTACTCATCTATTGAATCAGAGGATCTGGGAAAGATCTCCAACCAAGATTTCTCTCTGGGAGAATTTTATCTTCTGGTGACCCTTGAAATTCCAGATGGTTCCTTCTGATCCCTATTTGATCCTCAAGCATGTTAGATATTGCCCCAGGTACAGTGTTGATAACTGCCTCTGATGCAGCCCTGTTTCATTGTGGAGATGGGAGGGGGTACATGAGGCATTCCTGTGGGAGCTGATGGATATAGTCATTCCTCCTGCAGCATTCCTAGCTTGTTCTTTGGTGTGTGGGGTGGGCTAACAATTGCAGATAGCTGTTTATTTAGGCCTCAAGTAGCAGCCCCCTGAGACCTGTGGATTTGCCTTAGTTTCAAGAAGCTGGAGATTTGGAGGGTTTACCTTTAAAAGCTTGAAACGCACATTGTCGAAAGACAGTTGTGCGGAAGGATGTTTTCAAGTTTTCGGATAACCGAAAAATAAAATGCATTGGATGTGCAATGAGCAAATGCACATTGTCATTCATTCATTGCAGATTCTGCATTTTGGGTGCAGAGTGCACTATAGTGGGGATTGGGAAGTGGACCCTTTCCTCACTGTAGTGCGACTTCGGACTTAAAATAATAAAGTAGGGGGGTGTGGGGAGGGGTGCAGCCCCCCACATGGGAGGTGCATTACAATATGTATTTGAAATTGTAGTTTGAAAATCAGCGAATCTGCTTTTCGATTTGCTGATTTTCGAACTTCAGTGCAGTTCGGAATGACGGTTTTTGTCATTTCGGTTCACACAAAAGGCTGTTCGGCAAGTTGATTTTCAACCTTTCAAAGGAAAACCGATTTGGAGTTGGTTGAAGAGCACTGTCTTTCTCTTTGACATTTCCCACTCCATTTCATTGTTGGATTACTGCCCCTCATGGTCATCACCTTCCTCATCTAAGGACTCCATTTGGTCCTGCAAGGAGGGTATCAGTTCTCTTGCTTTGCTGTCCCTTCTTCCATGATGTCAGGTCATCAGGGGTATAAAACATGCAGCCGACCTCATTACATCAGTCTTTCTTGCTGTGCGGTGCCCGAAGCAGAAGCAGTTCGCAAGTGCCGGTCGTCCAAATCCTGAAATTTTCATTTTCGAGTTTCAGAACCAAAGTCTTCAACTAAAGCTAAGTACCCCATTGGGGAAACCTTTTCTTGCTCCTTACCGATGTCAATAAAAGTTAATAATTGCATTACTTGTGGAAAGCAAATACCTCACAAAGATTTTCATTCATACTTTATTCCTTGACTGGGCCCTGACCACGATGTACCTTGCTGTTGGTTTTGTGCTTTATTTAATCAGCACACTATCTGTCGTCTATATATTTTTGCCTCTAAATATTTCGGTTCTCGGTTTAATTATCCATTAATGTCATCAGTTAGCCATCCAACTACCGGGATTCCGAAAAAATGCAAAGATAAAGACAGAGACAGGCTGCCTAGGTCCAAAGCTGCCGACGATGCTTCTCCTAAGCCAGTTGCCAGTTCGCCTGTACTCAGTGAGGTGCTTTCACAGCTCCTGATACCTGCTACTTCTGATTCGCAGGCCTCTACTGAGACCCATTCGGAATCCGGTATGCCACGAGTTGCTTCAACTGTGAAACCTGCGGATGTCTCTACCTTGGATGGGTCCGGAGCCGCTGTGCAGGCACCGGTTTCTGAGGGTGTATTCATGCCTACAGACTTGCATATTAAACTAATGCCTCCTTCTTCATTTAGGCCTAAATCACGAACCATGCCTAAGAAACTGGCGCTCAGGCTGCATGCACAGCCCTCTATGCCTAGAAAACAAATGATAAGAATGGCTGAAGATCTTATAACTTTAAGCAGAGGAAGCCAACCCCCCCCCCCCCTTCTAAGAGACCTAGGACTGAAGTTATTTATGAATCTTCTGACCAGGATTCTGATTTTTCTGATTCTTCTGATGATCTGGATTTGCCCTTATCTACTTATGAGGATTCTGATGCAGAGGACTCTATTCCCTCTGCTTCCCCTCCAGAGGATTTTTCTTTTGGTGAAACCTTACATACTCTAAGGGAGCATTTCCACTGGGAAAGTCAGGATTTTTCTGATTCAAAAAATAGGCTTAGGGGTTTCTTACTCCTGCCTCAGCATAGGCCTTTAGCTATACCTCCTGTACTAGACATTGTTGATGATGCCTTTTCGGAATCTAGTTTGGCCCCTGACCCTTTGCCTCCTGCTCCCAGAAAACCTCACAGATATTACAAGGTTCCTGATTCACACAAGTTTCTTTTTAAAAGATCCTATTGCGGCTCCAAAGACTATTTCACAGGGACCCAATGGCATTAAGGCTTCTACTGCTAAAAATCCTACCCCTTCTGATAGACACTCCGGGGCGCTGGATAGATGGGGTAAGAAGGTTTACACTTCTGCAACCTTGGCCATTAGGGCTTTAAAATGCCAGTTTCATATGTTAAAGTATCAACAACATGTTATTGGGTTGCTTAAACAGAAAATGATGTTGATTCCTGACTGTGCTGAAAATAAAGAATTACAGGATTTAATGCATTCTGCTGAACAGGTTGGTAAAGATATTATGCAATGTGGATTTGATTCATTAGAGGCATCTTGCAGGGCTGCTGTTACTGGGTCTGTGCTCAGAAGGCATGCTTGGCTTAAGGAGCAATCTTTGCCTGATCATGTTAAACCTAAACTGTTGGATGCTCCCTTAAATCAGGACCGCCTGTTTGGCAACAAAGCTGAGGAAGTTCTTAAAAAGATGGAAGATAAAGCAAAATCTATGCAAACTGTTAAAAATTTCTTGCAAGTTCAGCCTCCTAGATTTAGTAGGCATTGGCCCTCTATGAATTGGTCCTTTCCAGCCACTTCCAGGTCTTCTCAAGCCAAACCCAGACAGCAGAAACCCCAGATTTCAGTCCCAGGGGACACACAAGACTAAGCAGTGGGGGATTTCTGCATCCAAATCTGGGAGTAGTAAGACTCCCCCCTATGGAAAACTGTCTCAATTACTTGCTTTTAAAACTTCCAAGCACTTCCCAACTGAATGCTTCTTTAGGTGGAAAGATTGGTTTGTAGGCCAAAAACTGGGAACTCATTACCCAGGACAAATGGGTTTTAAATATAGTGTCCCAAGGATACAGATTTCACTTCCACACATTAACAACACCAAGCAGGTGGCCAGATCTACCCCCAAATCAGTGGGCAGAGGCCCAAAATCAAGTACTCTCTCTCTTAAGCATGGGGGCTATTCAGTTGGTACCAGAAGAGGAAAAGGGATACGGTTTCTATTTGAGACTTTTCCTGGTACGCAGAAAAGGCACTACATGGCATCCTATCCTGGACCTTTCTACTCTAAACACCTTTCTGGTGATTCCAAAATTCAAAATGCTGACTCTTCACCAACTGCTTCCTATGCTAGGCAAAGATGCATGGTTGGCAACACTGGACTTAAAAGAAGCATACCTGCACATCCCTATCAGGGAGTCTTGCAGAAGATACCTATGCTTCAAAGCAGGCTACATGCACTATCAGTTCTTTGCACTGTCCTTTGGCTTATCTACTGTGCCCAGGGTATTCACAAAGTGCCTAGCTCTAGTCATTGCATTTTGCAGGCAAAGAAATATTCAAATATACCCATACCTGGACGATTGTCTAATTCAGGCAGAAAGCCAGGACATACTTTTGAATCATCTGGCGTTTGTTCAAAGGGTGCTGACTTGTCTGGGGTACACCATAAAAATAAATGAATAAATAAATAAATCACACCTGGTACCCTGTCAACAAATTATATTCCTGGGAGCAAGCTTGAATATAACTTCCCAGATGGCTTTCCTCACGCCAGAGAAACGGATTCATTTGACAACCTATTTCAAACAAGTGGCCACAAAAACCCAGTTTTCTGCAAGGCAAATACTGCAAGCCTTGGGGTTCATGGCCTCCTGCATTCTTCTAATTCCATATGCAAGGCTGCATATGAGGAAACTACAATGGTATCTCAAAAGCCTATGGTGTCAACATTCACAGGATCTAGAAGCAATGATTCCTATCATACCTTGCCTGTGCCTAGAGTTCCTTTGGTGGGCAGAGGCCTGCCACCAAAACAGGGGACTACCATTCACACTACCCCTGCCGCCCAAACCTTAACAGCAGATGCATCAGACTATGCATGGGGGGCTCACCTGGCAGGGAAGTGCATTCAGGCCAAATGGAACCCAAGTCAAATGCACCTGCACATAAATCAAAAGGAAATGTTAGCTGTACAGAATGCTCTGACAGCCTTCAAGGACCACATTCTTCCAGGACAACTAATGGTAAAGACAGACAACACCACTGTCATGTGGTACATAAACAAGCAGGGAGGTACACATTCTTACCCCCTCTGCAGACTAGCCATGGCATTGTGGAACACAGCCTTGAGCTACCAAGTGAATCTACAAGCTCAATTCCTGCCAGGAAAACTAAATACACTGGAAGACAGGCTAAGCAGAAACCTCATGGACCCACACGAGTGGAAACTGGAACCAAGGATTTTCAACATGTTGACAAGCAGATGGGGGAGCCCAGATATAGACCTGTTTGCCTCCCCCAGAACCATCAATTGGACAAATTTTGCACAAGGATTCCCCCCAAGCTAGCTTGGAAAGTGGATGCTCTATCCTTCAGCTGGAAAAACCTATTAGTTTATGCCTTTCCTCCTCTGCCACTGCTCTCCAAGGTACTACTAAAGATCAAACAGGACAAGTCAAGAATGATTTTAATTGCACCAGACTGGCCATGCCAACACTGGTACCCCCTCTTGTGCAGTGTGTCACGCTTGGCCCCATGGCACCTGCCGCAGACTCCTTCCCTGTTGTCTCAGCAGGAGAACCAGATTCTGCACCCTCAGCTGCAAACCCTGAACCTAGCAGCCTGGCTAATTACCTAATCTCTCCTTTACCATCCCTCAGTAAATCAGTGATGGATATCATTTTAGAGGCAAGGAGGCCTAGTACTAGAAAATCTTATGCTGCAAAATGGAAAATATTTTGTGCCTGGAATCAATCTCAAGGGATGAGCGCAGCAGTGCCCAATTTACCTCAGATTCTACAATATTTGATTGAGATGCTTCATAAGGGCTTGTCCTTTTCCTCCATCAAAATTCATGCCTCAGCCATTTCAGCTCATTATAGTACAGAGCCTCTCCTCTTCGCTCACCCACTGCTCAAGAAGTTCCTCAGAGGGGCCAAAAAATTTAAGGCCACCCAGGAGAGCTCCAAATCCAGCCTGGGACCTTAACTTTGTCTTGGAGAAACTCATTCTTCCTCCTTTTGACCCAGCTGCTACTGCAGATTTAAAATTCCTTTCCTGGAAAACAGCTTTCCTTTTAGAACAGCTTTCCTTTTAGCAATCTCTTCTGCAAGAAGGGTATCTGAAATACAGGCCCTTATGGCAGTGGAGCCTTTCATCATCATTCATGCGGACAGGGTGTCCCTCAGAACCAATCTCTGCTTCATGCCCAAGGTGGTATCCAGTGTGGCTCTTAATCAGTCCATTCATTTGCCTACCTTCTTTCCTAACACATAGAACAAAGGGGAACGGATACTGCACTCCTTAGATATGCACAGACAACTTAGATTCTACTTGGACAGGACTAAACCTCAAAGGAAATCTGAACAACTGTTTGTTGCATTTGCTGCAGGGACAGAGGGGAAAGCTATTTCAAAGCAAACCATTTCAAAATGGATAGGCCACTGCATTCATTTCTGCTATAAGCACCATGGAAAACCTATCCCACAGGGCATCAGACCCCATTCAACCAGGGCTGCATCTACCTCTACAGCCTTTCTCAGGGGCATCCCTACCAGGGACATTCTAGAAGCTGCTACCTGGAGTTCTGTACATACTTTCACCAAGCATTATTATTTGCCAGTTTTCTCTAAATCCAGAGCTGGCTTTGCCACTGCAGTCTTGCAGGGCCTTATAGCTGGTCCTAATTCTATTTAAATTCCTCCTCCCAACCTTAGCTTTGGGAATCTACCCAAATGTAATGACTGCATCAGTGAAACATGAAGAACATAGTACAGTTGTGTACACTTACCATAAATGCAGATGTTCGAGTGTATTCACTGTTGCAGTCCAGGTTACCCTACCTCCAGCCCCCTTTTTTCTTTTGGCTATACCTCTACTCTCCCTCACTATGTTCAAAAAGCTTTTTGGTGTATTTGCTTTTTTGTTGGAGGTATATCCTTGTATTTATCGATTTAATTGCTTCCCATTAGGGGGCACCTGACATCTGGGGCAAGAAAAACTGATGTAATGACGTCGGCTGCATGTTTTATACTCCTGACAATCTGACGTCATGGAAGAAGGGACAGCAGCCAACGCAGGACCCAAGACTTTGTTAATCAGGCCAACTGAGGGCTAGTGCAAGCAGATAACCCTAATATAATGACTGCAACAGTGAATACACTCAAACATCTACATTTATGGTAAGTGTACACAACTGTACTTTATACACCCCGTGTGAACCAGTTGAGTAGTGATTTACTTGATTTGGAGAGAATATTGAAAGAAAAGAAGATGAAAAAATTCAACAGGGATGTAGTGGACTATGAGAAGGGCAGACCATTGGAGACATTTAAAAATGTTAAATTTATGACTCCTGATAGAAAACCATTTACTCCCAAACGTAAGAGACCAAAATCCATCCTCCAAAGGAATAGGACTCATTTACTTCTGGGGAGAAATCATCATCTAACACTGAGATGGATGATGGCCACACAGAAACGTCACCAGATCCCAAACATAACAATCTATCACACTCTTTAGGGTCTGAGTCAGGAGAGGGGGAGCAAACATAAGGGCAACAAATGATTTGGAGGGGCTTCTCAAAATGAGGACACAAAGATAGATACATGTATGAATGTACATAACATCTCTTCTGTAAGTCAAGTCTTTCTGATATTGAAATAAAGATTCTGAATAAGGGTTTGAGTTTTTTGCCTGTTTTTTTTTTTTGTCCCTGAGCAGTCTTTTGCTCAGGATGTGATTGATTTTTGCCATTCACTTAATTTACGGCTTTACATTGACAACACTTCAGACAACACACAGAGAGGTTTTAGGTTCTGTGTATCAACATTTATGCCCCCAATGTCACCTACTGTAGCGATTTTTTAGGGTAATGTTCTCAAAGATCTTCACTTTATCCTTGGTGAATTTGATAAGTTTAAAAACAATATCACTAAGGCTGAAAGAGAATGTATTAACAATCTGAGATTCAATAGGGACATTGTGATTCTACCAGCAGATAAAGGTGGGGCTGTTGTTATACAGGATTGGGCAGCATATAGTGGGGAAGCACATAAACAGCTAGCAGATGGCAGGTGTTATATGACCATGCCTTTGGACCCCACTAGTAGGTTTAAGGTAGAAACTGACCATTTCTTGGATGAAGCTGAAGATCAAGGTGTCATCACAATGGGTGATAAATTTCACCTGAAAGTGGCTGATCCCAAGCAACAGTACCTGTATCTTCTCTCCAAAATCCATAAAGATCCTAGAAACCCACCAGGAAGGCCAATAGTGGCAGGTAAAGGGTCCCTTACAGAACTCCTCTCGGAATTTCTAACTTTATATTTGAAACCACTGTTGTCCTGTGTGCATGCCCAAATTCAGGATACCACCCAACTTTTGGGTATCATATCAGACATACAATTGGAACCGGATTGGCTGTTATTTACCCTGGATGCCACCTCTTTGTACACCAATATCCCATATTGGGCAGGTTTGATAGCCCTTCAATACTGGCTAGAGAGATCAAAACTATATGAACCAGGTTTCAATGCCTTCCTTGTTTGACTGGCTGAACACGTTTTAACAAAAAACGTGTTCTATTTTCAAGAGTAATGCTTTTGGCAGGTTCAAGGAACAGCCATGGGGGCTTCTTTTGCCCCTATCTATGCTGATCTGTTTATGGCATATTTGGAAGAGGAATTGATCTATGATCCCTCTCATAATTTGTACATTAATGAGATTGACATATGGAGGCGCTATCTTGTGATTGTTGGTTGGTGTGGAGGTTGGATGAGACCTTTTTGCAGGAGTTTGTTGATTATCTTAATGAGAACAAATACGGTATAGAGTTTAAGGTCAACTTTAGTAAGACAGGGATTACTTTTTCTGGATTTACTAGTTAGTCAGAACTTGGATAACACTTTGGAAACCCAGATATATAGAACATTTCCCCAATACAACTCTCTCCTGCATGCTACTAGCTTCCACCCAAAACATATCATCAGAAACATCCCTAAATCTCAATTTTGAGGGTAAAAAGGATTTGTTCCACTTCCTCCTCATTTAGCCATTATAAGCAGGATCTAAATTACAGATTTAAGGATAGGCGATACAAAGTAGGTGACATCAGTAGGGCCAGCCAATTTGCTTCCAAGCAGGATAGAACTAGGCTACTGGAACATCAAAGACAATCATCAGATACAAAGTCTAAATTGAGACTGGTTACCACATATGGCAGGAATACTAAATCCTTTATGAAAATCATCCATAGAGATCGGAATATCCTGCTGGTGGAAAATAAACTGTCTGACCATGTGGGGGGCATATGTGCTTTCTCTTTCCACAGGAGCTGCACCTTGGGCTCCCTTTTTAGTCACTACAAAAGGGTGGACTATAGGAGGAGTGTTCCATATCAAAGAACATTGACAGGAGATATATTGGTGGGAATGTGTCCCTTGCGGTCATTGTACACACTGCCATCGGGTAGATAAAACAAAGGAATTTAGTAGCAAAAATACATCCATGGTATACAATATTTCTTTTTTAGCCAATTGCAGTACAAGTTGGGTGATCTATCTGGCGACTTGTACATGCTCTGCCTTTTATGTAGGCCAAACATCAAGACCTTTGAAATTCAGAATAGGGGAACACATGAGTGATATTAGACATAAAAGCCCTCTAATGCCCTGTATAAACACACTTGCAAACATAATACTTTGGTATTTAGATTTACTATTATTGATCATATTATAGGGAATTGTAGGAATAAAGTTGGTTGGCACAGTGTTTTGAACACTAAGGAGAAAAAATGGATAATTAGACTAGGGAGCTATTCTATTCTGGTCTAAATGAATATTTATGAACTAACCAATGGGAATGTTTGTTGGCACCTGCCTTTGCCTTTATAAGAAGGACCTTTTGGTTCTATGTTTTGTTCTGTATTTTGTCTTCCACTGAAACCAGTTTGGTTTGGTGGTTGGGATTTGTATTTATGTCCCTTCACCCATTGTTATGCTTTTTACACATTAAATTATGTTAAAACCACACATTTTGTGCTGGATTTGTTTGTTTTCACTTTCCTTGGAATTTTGAGCCGTTGCACTTGCCGTACCTTCAGGTCAGAGAGGTTTGATGTTTGTGTTCTTGCCAGCATCCCACTTATTGAGGACATTTGTGTTTTCATCCTAACCCCTCCCCTGGTTGTGGTATGTATATCGGCATCATACTTTCACCCCATGTGTGCTTGTGTGAATCCACACATGGGAAAGGAATTGTCACTGCATGCATCCTCTTTAAACTGGTCCCTGTTTTTCAGTGTATATAAGACTTCTGTCCCATGATCGTGGAGTGGCAGATGTAATCAGCTGGCAAACATCTCTGTCCACGCAGGATGTTATCCTTCCAGCCAGCACCATCAGTTGTCCAAGCTGCAAAATGAGACAGGGTGACCTGGGTGGTAGTCAGAGCATTACCCTTCTACTCCACTCAGCTGATTCAACTGTTATACTGTTATAGTAAATTTCCAAGTGCTTTGCTCTAAATATTATACAATTTTAAATTTTTTTCATCCAATTCTTCTGGTTTGGGGGTTGGGATTTGTATTTATGTCCCTTCACCCATTGTTATGCTTTTTACACATTAAATTGTGTTAAAACCACACGTTTTGTGCTGGCTGTTGTTTGTTTTGACTTTCCTTGGAGTTTAGAGGTGTTGCACTTGCCGCACCTACGGGTCTGAGAGGTTTGGAGTTATTCTTGTCCCTTCTCAGTGTCAGGGTCTGAAGATTGATCTGTATTCCAATTTCTTACATTTGGCTGCAATGTTTTTCATATTAATTTTTACTTAATGCTACCAGACATTTCAAAATATTATTCTTACTGTACTTTTTACACCAGCTGCTCTATAAATTGATTTATCCACCTGCCAATTTGTTAAATGTTGGTATACTGGCTTACTGTAATCCATTTTTAGTTTCCATTGCTTATATGGATTTTTGTACTTGCATCACATGTAATGCTCATTGTCCATTCCCAGTCCAGAAGCAAAGATTTCAGCTTAGTTGCTGTTACTCATCTTTTGCTTGTCAGTCATAACACTTTTGTAGAATCTGTTACCGTCTTGCTTCTTCATATCCAGTAGTATCTGGCCCATGTTGCCTTATGTTTCTACTTTCAGTACTTTGAGTCCTCACCACACTTGAAATGGACTCTCTCTTCCTCCTACTTTACTGATCATTGGAAATCATCTCAATGATTTTGGTTTTTCACTGAATGACCAGTGTGATACTTGGGGCTTACCTTGAGTATTAATTTCATGTTTTTTTTTTTCAAATGTTATTGCATTAAAATGGAGTTTGTTCATGTTTGGTAGCCGTCTCTCTCTTTCAATGCTTGATTAGTGCGATACTTGGGGCATACCTTGTAATGCAAGTTCTTATTTCATTTTATTAGTCCTTGTAAGAGAGACTAAAAAGCAGGATTGTCCTGCAGATTCTGCTTCAATGTGTTGCAGTAATTGATAGGTAAATAGAAATATGCATTAGTAAAAAGGTTGAGATTTTACACTTGGAGCTCCCTACTTGATCAAGTCAAATTGATGGAAGAGTTAATTTGTTAAATCTTTTCAAGCTGGGTGAACACATATTTAATGAGTGCACTTTTATTAGAAGATTTCGTACAGTAGTCTTAGATATCTAACCTAATTCAATATCCTCCTCTGCACAAAAGATTAAAAATGTCACAGCATGGAAAGTGTGACAAACATTAACATTCAACCACTTTGGGATGATGTGATATGAAAGTTGGCAATCTGATTAATAAAAATGCCACAAGGAAAGAGTAGTGTATAGAATTTTCATTTATAATTTATAATTTTGTGATAAACCTAACCACAGTTTAACAAAACCCAAGCATTTTTGTTTTAAATCATAGAATTTGCATTGGTGAAATGTATGTTTTTCACTGTTCATGGATTCGGTGGATTTTTGTTTCTGTACTACAAGATTGCTTCAAAATGTACATTTTAATCCAGACAACATATAATAATAATAAAAGAGGCTATGGAAGACCAAGCAAACTCTGCATGCATTCTAATCAGTTTTAGAATTTATGCAAGCTATAGCCTGCCTGTGACAGAAAGCTTTTAAACTTAAATGTGGTCATACAACTAGCAGGTCTGTAGCACAGGTATTAATTAAACTGCATTGGCTACACAAGTCAAGAGCTTTTCACAGCTTGGAATCCCTTAGAACTATATTAAAATTTTCTTTTCTCAGAATGCCCATGTAAACATAAAGCAAACCTGGAAAATAAAGAGTTTGGTAGATTATTACAAAAATATATATAAATATGAAGGCAATGCATTTTTGAAATAAAAGGAAAGCATATGAATTATGTTTCTTTCTCATTAGTAAATACCTGATTAGTTATTTGAACAAATAGTTCTATACCAGAAATGATACATAAGGTGTTTATTACCTTCATCTTTTTTGAGTGGTGAAATGAAATGATGTTTCAATGCAGCTGTGAACTCTTTCACTAAATTATGCTGCACAAACTGTGATTTCATTATGTGATTTGGAGTAGCATTCCTTGTGCTGTTTATGTAAAAATAAGAGAGCCAGTTAAGTTTTCTGGTACTTACGTATTATCGCAACCAGATTTTGCGACCTCTTTTACTTTCTTCACTTTTACTGAAATGGCCTCACTGAAGTGTGATATCGAAGGGTAGACTGGCAGAAGGTCTGTTGGGGATATCGGTAGGGGTTTTAAAAAAACTAGTAAGACATAATTTTGAGGTGTGTGGGTAGCGTCCTTTAAAGACGTCCAGCATTGAATTCAGCGATCGCAGTGGTTGTGGGTGTGTACGTGTGTTGGGCTGAAAGGAATGCAGGAGTTAGCGTACGATCTGTGGAATGGATTACTTTGTACTGCAGTTCCTTTTGGTGAAGGACTACTACTTCTTTGGCTTTACCTTTTTTTGTTTTTGTTTTTATTTTTTTGGATCATATACGACAGTGTTATGAAGGTTAGAAACAGGTTTGGTGGACTTAGGTAGCTTCATCATTGAAACGGCTGATAAATAATACAGGTTTGAAAACAGAGATTTCCTACTTCACCGACTACAGCATGTGGAAGGAACACGTTCGCAGTAGAATGGGACTCACTTAACTGACAGGAGATGCTGGCGGCAAAAGGGGAAACTTGTTTTTGAACCTTATCTTATGAGCTGTTTCAATGATAAAACTTCCTAAAAGTACAAAAACATTACAGAACACGTCTCTAACCTTCATAACACTGCAGTGCTACCATTTGACCTAAACAGAAGCAACCAGCATTAGCGCAAAAATCTGGTTGCGATAATACGTATGTACCAGTTTTCTTTAGTGTTTACTTTTGAGCCATGAATTTTGTGGGGGCAAGATATTGCAGCACACTCTTCCCGCCATGACGTGTGATGGTGACCTAATGGTTTTCACAGTAAGCCACAATTCTCTACTTTCTGGTGCAATAAACTTATAAAAACTGAACTTGCTGCAGCTTCAAGGTTTAAGTTGTTGCAGTCTGGCATTCTAAGCAACTTTACAGTGGCAGTTGTAAAAAACACAACCATTTTCAAAACTGCACATTCAAGGCAAATGCATACAGACTGCAGGTAAGTAAGTCAGACTACTTCAGCTTTAGTACACAAATGTCAGTAGTAGAAAAATAGTCTTTCAATGTATTCACCAAAAGCCAAGAAAGTATATATATATATATATATATATATATATATATATATATATATATATATATATATATATACACAGTTTTATTACTTCAAGAGTATGTCTTGTATGAATCTTGCTAAAAGAAGAAAATGATATATCCTTAAACATTAAATCGCATTTGCTACATTGGTCCCTGTTAACTGGAGGAACTTACTGTTCTGTAATATTCACCTTGCATAGTGTGCTCTGCATACTTGCAGCTGCTGGGAGTTCCACAGATATGGCTTGAAACAGTTAGGGAACTGTGACTGGCAAAATGCCAAGGAATTCCATCACCACACCTCCCACCCTAATATATACCAACTGCGAGACCACACAAGCTTGGAGAGGGGAGAACTATCATAAATGAAAGCAATTGTTGCTAATGCACTCTTACAAAATCACTGCTGGAACTCTATGCAAAGCAGTCACTGATAGTGTGTTCCTTGGTGATTCAAACACCTGACACTGGATATCACTCAACCACATGTTTACTTACAGGGAGTCATGACTTTGTTAAAATGCATTTAACAGGACTGCTGTCAATGAATTGTGTTGTAATCAACTTTAATTTCATTGACTATTTTTTTTTTTTTTTTTTAAATAGATTTTACTTTGGTCAGTGTTTTCAGCTGTGGGTGAGGTTATCTAAATAAAGGGGGGGGAGGCAGAAACACTTCAAATCAATTAATTTAGTAAATACTTTAAAATAGTTTGTAGTGCTTGTCTTTATATTTTTAACTAAAGTTAATTGAGAAAGAGTAAGGGTTTGTTGAAATGCTTTATGTGAGCATTCACCTATAATGTGCCAGCTGTGTTAATCAGAACAGGATGAGATAGAATGGCAAACCTATGATGATATACATAGTTAGCATAGCAGCTGGTATGCAAACATGAGCCATGTTTGTAGTTTTTAATCTCAGTCCATTCGTTTGACCGTTTAGCCAATTTCTTCCACTTTTTTTAATGAACCCATTCACTTCTTGTGCCAAGAGTTTGTTTATTTTTTTCTTTTCATTGCTTCAGTATTTGATGGGACGTAGTTCTCTGTATAGCCAGAGTTGTACTTACCAATCTTAGCATCTCTAGAATTGAATGACTTGTTAGCTTGGCAGTATTCCACATTCCACTCTGGCTTGTTTAAAGAGTTATTTAATTATCATATCTGTTTATAAATAAATAAATAAATAAATATATATATATATATATATATATAAATCCAAAATTAGCGGTGCATGTGTTAAGAGGGGTGCTCCGGTCAATAAACACCACACCAAAACGAAGTACCAGCACTCAACCCAACAAAGCTTCTTCTGTAAAATACCTGTACTGCGGTGGTGGTGCTGCGGTAGCATTGTTGCCTCACAGTAAGACGTTGTCCTGTTTGATTCTCAGCTAGAGCGTCTTCTGTGTGGAGACATGCGTGAATGGGCGCGCCTTCATTGAAGGTTGTGCATCAGAGCTGGCAACTCGGCACATAAAAATCTACTGCCAGTCATTAGTGGACCGGAATTCCGCTGTGGCAACCCCTAACTGGGAAAAGCTGAAAGACACACCACCACCACCACAGGCAAAAAAACGAGTCTGGAAACACTTTTGAGTGATTTGCCTGTACGCAGGTATTTTACAGAAGAAGCTTTGTTGGGTTGAGTGCTGGTACTTCGTTTTATATATATATATATATATATATATATATACACACACAAATACATACACACACACACACACACACACACACACACACACACACACACACACACACACACACACAGAAACACAAATTCATTCTGGCTTTTAATTATCTGTTCATTTGGTTTTATTGTTTAGTTAATTCTGACTTTACTGACTGCTGTTTTTTGTGTCTGAGATTGTATGCATTTTTTTTCTGCTTTGAGTGGATGGGTAACCACAAATTTGTCCCAGGGGTTCCACCTGTGCCCCTCATTGACAGGGGTAACAGGTGCTAACTGAAGTTTCTTTTTGGGAATAAACTCTTGGCTAGGCTTGTAAGGGCCTCAGGGCCATTAGCCTAGTAACCTCCTATGATCCTATGATCCTTTAGTTTTACAGTAATACTTAAATGTTCTTATTTTTCACTAGCATGTTTTTAAGAGCTTTTCATGAAACCCTGTAAAAACTTTAATGTTGAAGCATCATCTAGTGCATCAAGAAGTGTGATTATGCTCCAGAATCAGAAAGACGGTAAACCTGTAAAGCACATCTGTGGCATTACATCCAGAACCAGAAAGAAGGTAAACCATTAAAGCACTTCTGTGGCATTACACTCCAGAATCAGAAAGAAGATAAACCTGTAAATCATTTCTGTGGCATTACACTCCAGAATCAGAAAGAAGGTAAACCTGTAAAGCACTTCTGTGGTATTACACTCCAGAATCAGAAAGAAGGTAAACCAATAAAGCACTCCTGTGGCATTACACTCCAGAATCAGAAAGAAGGTAAACCTGTAAAGTACTTCTGTGGCATTATGTTCCAGAATCAGAAAGAAGGCAAACCTGTAAAGCACATCTGTGAAATTACGCTCCAGAATCAAAAAGAAGGTAAACCTGTAAAGCACATCTGTGGTATTATGCTCCAAAATCAGAAAGAAGGTAAATCTGTAAGCACTTCTGTGGCATTATGTTCCAAAATCAGAAAGAAGATAACCCTTTAAAGCACTTCTGTGGCATTACGCTCCAGAATCAGAAAGAAGGTAAACCTGTAAAGCACTTCTGTGGCATTACGCTCCAGAATCAGAAAGAAGGTAAACCTGTAAAGTACTTCTGTGGCATTGTGTTGCAAAAATCAGAAAGAAGGTAAACCTGTAACACTTCTGTGGGATTATGCTCCAGATACAGAAAGAAGGTAAGCCTGTAAAGCACTTCTGTGGCACTCCAGGATCAGAAAGAAGGTAAACCTGTAAACCACTTCTGTGGCTTTACGCTGCAGAATCTGAAAGAAGGTAAACTTGTAAAGCACTTCTGTGGCATTATGCTCCAGAATCAGAAAGAAGGTAAACCTGTAAGCACTTCTGTAGAATTATGCTCCAAAATCAGAAAGAAGGTAAACTGGTAAGCACTTCTGTGGCATTATTTTCCAGAATCAGAAAGAAAGTAAACCTGTAAAGCACATCTGTGGAATTACGCTCCAGAATCCGAAAGAAGGTAAACCTGTAAAGCACTTCTGTGGTATTATGCTCCAAAATCAGAAAGAAGGTAAACCTGTAAGCACTTCTGTGGCATTATGTTCCAAAATCAGAAAGAAGTTAAACCTGTAAGCACTTCTGTGGCATTACACTCCAGAATCAGTAAGAAGGTAAACCTTTAAAGCACTTCTGTGGCATTACGCTCCAGAATCAGAAAGAAGGTAAACCTGTAAAGT